>NW_012115300.1:540156-565745 GCF_000951035.1 Colobus angolensis palliatus | reverse complement strand
CTGCTATAAAACACACGCACACATATGTTTATTGCAGCACTATTCACAATAGCAAAGACTTGGAACTAACCCAAATGTCCATCAGTGATAGACTGGATTAAGAAAATGTGGCACATATATACCATGGAATACTATGCAGTCATAAAAAAGGATGAGCTCATGTCCTTCGTAGGGACATGGATGAAGCTGGAAACCATCATTCCGAGCAAAATATCGCAAGGACAGAAAACCAAACACCACATGTTCTCACTCATAGGTGGGAACTGAACAATGAGAACACCTGGACACAGGAAGGGAAACAACACACACCAGGGCCTGTCATGGGGTTGGGGGAGAGAGGAGGGATAACATTAGGAGATATACCTAATGTAAATGACGAGTTAACGGGTACAGCACACCAACACGGCACATGTATACATATGTAACAAACCTGCATGTTGTGCAAATGTACCCTAGAACTTAAAGTATAAAAAAAAAAACAACTGAGGAAAAATAAATAAATAAATAAAATAACAGTCCCTTCCCAAAACTCACCCCTCTGTTTAGGGTCGGAAACCACATTTGTAAAACTATAAAAGCCTACAAAGTTAAGATTACGGTAGGACCCTGAATTCTGTTAAAATATATGCATAAACAGTAACCAATCATTGTCTCTTAGCTCACTTTTATAATTGCTTACTGCTCAGGAGTCACATAACCAGTGGTTACAATATTGGTAACTTCTCCAATTGCTCCTATAGGTAACACCCCTATTGTGAAACATAAGACTGATCTTTGAGATAATTTTCAGACTTGGAATTCTGGTGGACCAACTGACACCACCCCGACTGGTTACCCTCACCAAGGAACTGACTTAGCACATGAAGACACTTTTGACACCCCTGTGATTTCATCCCTGACCCAACTAATCAGTAGTACCCATCCCCTAGCCCCTGACCACCAGACAATTCTTAAAAACCCTCATTTCCAAATTTTCAGGGAGGTGGTTTAAGAAATACCACCCATCCTCCTCACCCGGCTGCCTTGTAAGCAGCCTCCTCTTTCATAAATGAAGACTCTTTGTTCTTATTTTTTTTTAAATAAGGACATAAAACGCCGGGCATGTGTCCTTATTGTGGTGGCTCACACCTGTAATCCCAGCACTTTGGGAGGCTGGGGCAGGCACATCACCTGAGGTCAGGAGTTCAAGAGCTGCCTGGCCAACGTGGTGAAACCCCATCTCTACTAAAAATACAGAAATTAGCTGGGTGTGGTGGTGTGCACCTATAATCCCAGCTACCTGTGAGGCTGAGGCATGAGAACTGCTTGAACCTGGGAGGCCAAGGTTGCCGTGAGCTGAAATCGCACTATTATACTCCAGTCTGGGTGACAGAGCAAGACTCCATTTCAAAAAAAAAAAAAAAGAACATATAAGTTAATATAAAACACAGAAAATTACTCTGGTAAAACACAGACACTTTGCTATCCAGAGTACACAGAATTTTTTTTTTTTTAATCTCACCTATTGTAAGCAAAGGCATTAATCAGTAAACCAAGAAAGCAAGACCATCAAAACTAGGCAAACTATGCCAAAATTTTAGCCCATTGCATATATTCTTTTCAGACTCAGGTATTATAAACCAAGGCAAGTTCATTTTCAATGTTTCATATTCCAGAATAAATTGACACTTTAGAAGTGCCTTTTTCACTAGCTTCTCACCAGTGTACAATGAAGTCTGTTTATAAGCCATATGATGTGTGATATCACAGACTGAATGCAGGAGATATGAGACTCTGGCTGTGTCCCATTAGCCAGCTCTCAAAGAGATTTGCAAAAATTTAAAACAATGCAAGTCTCCTCACTAATTTTTTAAAACATAATTTGTTTCTATTAAATGTGTTATTTAAGTTAGCATGCAATCAGTTCATCATCTCTGTTTTTCAAAAGGATCAAATACTTTAAAGGTTTCTTAATTTTCATTTCTAATATGGCAAATGCTGATAAACATAATCTAGTTAAACTAAAGTTCTTTAGTTGTCCTTAAAAGTTTTAAAAATATGAAGGGATCCTGAGACCAAAGGGTTTGAGAATACCTCCATTAGGATAAAACTACTCTTTTTCCTTGAAAAACAAAGCACATAAATAATTACATTTCTCTATCACCAATGTTCACAGTATAGTCTCAATGCGCCATACTAATTATAATTTTTTTTAGACAAGGTCTCACTCTGTCACCTAAGTTGGAGTGCACTAGTGCAATCACAGCTCACTGCAGCTTTGAACTCCTGGGCTCAATCGATCCTCTCACCTCAGCCTCCAGAGCAGCGAGGACAAACTATAGGCACGTGCCAACAGACCCAGCTAATTTTTTCTTTTTTGTAGAGATGGGGTCTTGTTACATTGCCCAAGCTGTAGTTATAACTTTTAATCAAAGTAGTTAACCTCTGCTTTACACAGAAAATTGGATGAAGGTAGGTAACTGAAAACTGTTTAATATAAAGGAGTATTCTAGTAGACTAGCAAAGTTCATGAACACACATAACACAACCTTCTACAAACATACACATCCCTTTTACATCATAGGGTGGCAACATGAGCACATTCATTAAACGATCCAAAGATTTAGATTATTTACAGAATATTTAAAAATAAACAAAAGCATAGTAATAATATAGTATTTAATAATCAAAATCTCAGAATTGCATCTTAGAAATTATTTACATATCTAGTAATTACTCATACATTTGCTTAACTTAATATTAATTCAGATTGTAAGCTATCCAAAGATCTCAAAAATTGTTTAAACTGGAAGACTTTAAAAACTTAACTATTCTTTATATAAAAGTTTGTCAAAATAATTATTCAATTTTATTTCAAACAAATTTATGTTTTTTATAATCTTAAACATTATGGAGGAGAACTGTTAGCTTACTTGACTAGAAAATCTATAGTCCTATATAAGTTTAGAAAAAATAAGCCCCAGTAAAATAAATTGTATAATTGTATTTTATCATTTAATACACTGATAAATCCAGAAAAGATAAGTTGTTATTTTCTCATCAAAATTATACTGATCTGATTTGCTTTAATTATGTGAATGGGGATTCCTAAAATATTCCTAAATTAAGTTTCTATAAGAAGAATTTTTTTAAGTTTAGCACATTTAAAATGTTAGAAGTCAAAGTTCTGGCTGTGTGCAGTGGCTCATGCCTGTAATCAGAGCTCTTAGGGAGGTAGAGGCAAGAGGATAGCTTGAGTCCAGGAGTTCGAGACCTGTCTAGGCAATATAGTGAGACCCTGTTCTCCACAAAAAGGGGGGAAAAAGGTCCTTCTGTTACAGGCATTTTTAGGGACATTTGATTTATATAAGTACTTATTTAACTCAATAAGCCAATCAGAACAGAGCTGCTTTAATTTAAGAGATTACAATCTAATTTATTAATACTTTCTGGAGCTAAGAAAATATTGTATACTCAAAAATGGGAGGAAAGGGTCTTTCTGAATTATAGACGCATAAACACAAAGACACATAGGCATAGATATATAGAAAACTTATAGCTTCAGTTCTACAACTTCAGCCATAGGTCAAGAGTAAACATAGAAACACAAAAGCTTAACAGCCGGGCACGGTGGCTCATGCCTGTAATCCCAGCACTTTAGGAAGCCAAGGTGGGTGGATCACCTGAGGTCAAAAGTTTGAGATCAGCTTGGCCAACATGGTGAAACCACATCTCTACTAATAATACAAAAATTAGCCGAGTATGGTGATGGGCACCTGTAATCCCAGCTACTCGGGAGGGTGAGGAGGAGAATTGCTTGAACTTGGTAGGTGGAAGGTGCAGTGAGTCAAGATCGTGCCATTGCACTCCTGGGTGACAGAGAGAGACTCTGTCTCTCTCACACAGACACACGCACACACACATAAACACACACACACACAGAGAAGCCCAACAGTGCAATTATCAAAGAACTGTTTTCTTTCCCACTGAACATAACATTTTTAACTGAGTTCAAAATAAACAAACAAAAAAACCCTAGCAAGCCAAATTTCCTGTCATCTCTCACTCAACAGAAAATAAATCTCTATCACCCATTTACAGAAAGCATCAAATACTCCATACCATAAAATCAAATCCCCAGTCACTGCTGCCACCAATAGAGAATATTTATTTGTCATGTGTGAACAAAAGAAAACACAAAATCAAGGGAAAAAAATGAGGAAAAAAACTAGAGAAACAGCCAAGTTAAAGTTCTACTGACACTAGGGATTATTCTGGGATCTAAGAAACAATATGCCTAGGTTTAAGTAACCCACAAAATCCACTTTTCCAGCAAGACAGTTTACCTGGCTTTGTCATCAGGTGTCTCAGTGGATGACCACCAAGACTATTAGGGATAATTTTTAAAGGTAAAATTATGGCTATCATACAAATATAAAATTAACATATGCCAACATTATAACTCATTGATTAATGAGGGAACCAATAAGATGTTACATAGACCATGAGTTTTTTAAAAGAAGAGAAAGAAAAATTTTCTTTGTAATAAATTGTTCAAAGAACAATCTAAAGAACAGATATAGGCTGGGCATGGTGGCTCACACCTGTAATCCCAGCACTTTAGGAAGCCGAGGCGGGTGATTACTTAAGGCCAGGAGTTCAAGACCAGCCTGGCCAACATGGCGAAACCCTGTCTCTACTAAAAATACAAAAATTAGCTGGGCTTGATGGCATGCGCCTGTAATCCCAGCCACTCAGGAGGCTGAGGCAGGAGAATCACTTGAGCCCAGGAGGCAAAGGTTGCAGTGAGCTGAGGTTGCACCACTGCACTCCAGCCTGGGCGACAAAGTCAGACTCCTTCTCAAAAAAAATAATAAAATAAAGATAAAAATAACAGAAATACAGGCCATTAGGAATAATGAAATTAATTTGTTAATAGATATAAAATGGACCTCTTGGGGAGAAAGGGAAATCAATTGCCTCTCCAGCAGGCAAAATTCACTGACATTACTTTCTGTTTTCTCCACTGTGTTTAAAATACTCCATTAAGTCAGTGGAAGGTACAGACTCCTATAGTATTAGGTAACCTAGAAGTGTTCACTAAAAAATACTTAGTATTCCGTTGAAAAGACACCCAATAATCTTTTTTCTTTTCTCTGTTTCTTTTTTCCCCTTTCAAAATCTTTCACAATTTTGCCTGACAATACAATGAAATACTATTCAGACATAAAAAAGGGTGGAGGGATAGAGAATATATGCATTTTGGTATACAGAAGAATAAAATATCTCTGGAAATATTTTTTAAAGCTATCACTATTGGTCGCCTCCAGCAAGGGTAACAGGGTGACCAGGGATCCACGATAAGGAGAAGCTTCTCAGTATATATATAAAACCTTCTAGGGTTTGGCATGGTGGCTCATATCTGTTATTCCAACATTTTGGTGACACTGAGGTGGGAGGATCATTCGAAGCCAAACGTTCAAGACCAACCTGGCCAAGATAGCAAGATCCCATCTCAAAAAAAGGAAAAAAAGAACTTTTATGTCTTTGAGTTTTGAAACTTGAGAATATATTTTTAAGTGAATAAATTAATTTTTTTTGAGACAGAGTCTTGCTCTGTCACCAGGCTGGAGTGCTGTGGCACAATCTCGGCTCACTGCAACCTCCAACTCTCTGGTTCAAGCAATTCTCCTGCCTCAGCCTCCTGAGTAGCTGGGATTACAGGCATGTGCCACCACGTCCAGTTAATTTTTGTATTTTTAGTAGAGACGGGGTTTCACCATGTTGGCCAGGATGGTCTCGATCTCCTGACCTCGTGATCTGCCCGCCTTGGCCTCCCAAAGTGCTGGGATTACAGGCGTGAGCCACGGCGCCCAGCCAAATTAAAATTTTTAAAAAGAAAAAATAGCATAATATACAGCCTTGATATCTCCAGTTTCAAAGTAATTATGCAAATCTTCCACTTCTGTCTAGTTTTTTTTTTTTTAAATGACTCCTTAATTATTCATAGTTGCTTTTAGGTTCATGTTTAATGTGTCTAATTAATCTTTTTTTTTTTTTTTTTTTTTGAGACAGCGTCTCACTTGGTCACCCAGGCTGGAGGCACAATCATGGATCACTGCAACCTATATCTCCCAAGCTCAAATGATCCTCCCACCTCAGCCTCCCAAGTAGCTGGGACCACAGGTGTGTGCACTATGCCCAGCTAATCTTTGTACTTTTTGTAGAGATGAGGTCTCACTATGTTGCCCAGGCTGTTCTCAAACTCCTGGACTCAAGCGATCTGCCCGTCTCAGCCTCCCAAAGTGCTACAGGAGTAAGCCACTGCGCCTGGCCTAATCATATTTTTATAACCCCATTTTCATTAAAATGTCATTGCAAAACCTTGATACCAATAGGCAAATTCTTTTTTTTTTTTTGAGATGTAGTTTTGCTGTAGTTGCCCAGGCTGGAGTGCAATGGCGCAATCTCAGCTCACTACAACCTCTGCCTCCCGGGTTCAAGTAGTTTTCCTGCCTCAGCCTTCTGAGGAGCTGGGATTACAGGTGCCTGCCACTGCGCCCAGCGAATTTTTGTATTTTTAATAGAGACGGGGTTTGACCATACTGGCCAGGCTGGTCTTGAACTCCTGATTTCATGATCCACCCACCTTGGCCTCCCAAAGTGCTGGGATTGCAGGCATAAGCCACCGTGCCAGGGTCCAACAGGCAAATTCTTAATAACACTCTGATGATGAATGAAAGTGGCAAATTTTATGTTTATGTATGTTTTACCACTGTTTAAAAGAGAATACCTTGAATATTCCACGCACCAAGACGATTCTTTTTCCTGCAATAGTCTCTCTTTTTATAACAGGTAATTACCTGTTATAAAATTGGTCTGGGCTGAGTCTCTCTTTTTATAACAGGTAATTACCTTTTCATGTTTGTCAAACTCAGGATATGTGAGGAATACTGGAATAGACAGACACCAAAGGTGGGCTGGGAAGAAAAGTTGGCTAATACTATGGGAATCGGGAATCTTCCCAAACCAGAGCCCATAAGTGATTTATCTTAATAGTCATTTAGCACTGTTTTTGTATTTGAAATACTTGATCCATTTATCCAGTATTTATCCTGGTTCTCTGATCCATCAATCAGAAATCAGGCTGTCATCCTGTGAGAAGTAAATCCTCCTAGATGTCATTTAGAGGGAGAAGTATTTAGTTGGTTCTTACATAGAGGATTAATCTGAGAGACAGACTCATTCCTATCTTATGCAAAAATGAGAAAACATTGTTTGAGCCTCCAAGAATTCTCTCATAAATTCCGTGTGCACTTCTCACAGTGGTTGGTAATCTTCCCTTCCAATGTGGCAGCAAATGCAATGTAACCTAAAAATATCAGAGGAGGACTAAAAGAACATTTGCTCTCCTTAGTGATGTCATGTGGAAGGTAGTTATGTACTAAGAAATTCTTTAAAAAAAAAAGTAAAGCTTAAAAGCTCACAGATAATTTCCACAAGATCTCCCAAGTGCACTAATATATTCAAATAGTACAACTCTGACACCAAGTGGTAAAAAAAAAAAGTATAAGCTCTTTGAATAAACAATACTGCAGATGGTATTATTATGGGTAGATCAAAAATTTTACAGCCTTTCAGTCAGGATATTTTGTTAGCCCATTTTTTGTTGCTTACAACAGAATGCCTGAAACTGGTATTTTAAATACGATATGATTTATAGAGAAGAGGAATTTCTTTCTTACAGTTAAGGAAGCTGAAAAGTCCAAGGTCGAGAGAGCACATCTGGTGTAGAATTTCTTCCTGGTGGGGACTCCCTGCAGAGTCCCAAGGTGTTGCAAGGTATCACATGACATTCCAGCTCAGTTCTCTCTTCCTCTTCTTATAAAGCCACCAATCCCACCTCCATGATAGCCCATTAATCAATTAACCCATTAATTCATGAATCCCTCATGACTCAATCACCTCTTATTGGCCTGACCTCTCAATCCTGCCCCATTGAAGATAAATTTTAACATGAGTTTTGGAGGGGATAAATATTCATACTATAGCAGATATGTTACTTCTAAGACTCATTGTCAATGCTATTTTTCATCTGATCATTTCTAAAGAAGAACATTAAGATTGTTCCTTGTATAGCGTTGCTGAGAAAATTAAATAAATTAGTAAAAGGAAAAGAAATGTTTAATGCCTGATACACAATTAAGTGCTAAATAGATGTTAATTATTATTACTTCCTAATTTCACGTCTGCTAGTGATAGGGACACTAAGCAAGCTGTCCCTGTCCTCCACATGCAAAGAAAAAACCAAATGCAACAAAGTGTTAGCAGGTGCTATGATAGACATATTTAGTAGATACATGGAAGGCACATAAGAGGGAGTGATCAGGTTGGGCACGGTGGCTCACGCCCGTAATGCCAGCACTTTGGGAGTCTGAGGCAGGCGGATCACTTGAGGTCAGAAGTTTAAGACCAGGCTGGTCAACATGGTGAAACTCCATCTCTACTAAACATACAAAAATTAGCTAAGTGTAGTGGCACGTGCCTGTAGTCCCAGCTACTGGGGAGGCTGAGGTGAGAGAATCGTTTGAATCCGGGAGGCAGAGGTTGCAGTGAGCCAAGATCGTGCCACGGCACTCTAGCCTTGGCCACAGAGCGAGACTCTGTCTGGAAAAAAAAAAAAAAAGAGGGAATATCAGCTCTCTTTGAGTGCTTTCTTCTTCAAATACAGACCTTCAGCAGCTATATTAGTAATATATGACCTCATACACTCCTCATGTGTGATTGACCTGGGGTTGGAAACTCATCTCAGTATGGGTCCATCAAATCCTTTATTCTAGGAATTTAGACTTGAAATTTTGATACATTTATCAGTCTGTGATGTTCACTTGAGCCAAGGATGTAAAATGAAGTGCTTTAAGGTTGTCATCTGCAAAAGAACTAGGACACACCTGTCTACAGAGAAAAATAAAACAGAGGACAGGCAGAGAGAGAGTTCAGATGTCTCCAGAGAGACACAGGATCCAGCTCTCTGTAGTTCTAATGACTTTCCAATACTTGGTTCGAGGCCTGAGAATGTTCTGGACAATATCCTTGCCCTTGAGTTTTGAGAAATATCCCTGCATCCTTATAATAAATTTCCTCTCCTTGCTAAATCTTACCTCCGTGAATTTGTTATTTGCCACTAAAGTAATCTTGGCTTAGACACTGAATAAGCTCAAACATTAACTTCCCACCTAATATTTATCCTGAATAATTAAAATTTTATTCTTTTAAATATTTGCGTACCACAGATATGTAATGTAATTTTATACTATAAATTGGATGCTGTTTTTCACCAAGAGAGTAGCTGTTTATTTTGTCAGATGTAAAAGGCTGTCAATCTTGATTCTTCGATTAAGAAGAAAATAGATTTCTCCACAAAGAAAAGGGTACATTTGAATTTAAAATTCTACAAATATTTAACTAGAATATTTTTCCTAGTTCATTAAATTAACATATAGGAATATGCAAATATATGTCTCACACACATAAATATATTAAAGTGAAACCATGACAGAGAAATAAAAACTCATCTAGTGTACAGTAGAGATCAAATAAAGAAGACTATCAAGTTTCTGGAAAGCCAGCACTCCACAGTCTACACATGTGTACATTATAGTCACTGTTTTTAAGAAAAAAAATATGGGCCGGGCGCGGTGGCTCAAGCCTGTAATCCCAGCACTTTGGGAGGCCGACACGGGCGGATCACGAGGTCAGGAGATCGAGACCATCCTGGCTAACACGGTGAAACCCCATCTCTACTAAAAAAAAAATACAAAAAACTAGCCGGGCGTGGTGGCGGGCGCCTGTAGTCCCAGCTACTCCAGAGGCTGAGGCAGGAGAATGGCGTGAACCCGGGAGGCGGAGCTTGCAGTGAGCTGAGATCCGGCCACTGCACTCCAGTCTGGGCGACAAGACTCCGTCTCAAAAAAAAAAAAAGAAAAAAATATGGCTGCATGTGGTGGCTCACTCCTGTAATCCCAGCACTTTGGGAGGCCAAGGCAGGCAGATTACCTCAGGAGTTCAAGACCAGCCTGGCCAACATGATGAAACCCTGTCTCTACTAAAAATACAAAAATTAGCCAGGGGTGGTGGCATGCACCTGTAATCCCAGCTACTCAGGAGGCTGAGGCAGGAGAATCACTTGGACCCGGGAGGCAGAATTTGCAGTAAGCCGACATCATGCCACTGTACTCCAGCCTGGGCAATAGAGCAAGACTCTGTCTCAAAAAAAAAATACATATATAATATATATATATACACACACATATATATATATAATTTTGTTAGTAACCTTTAAATTTAGAATACACAGAAATTTTTAAGAAAGAAAATGATATTTTTAAGAAAGAAACATCATAGTCACTGTTTTTAAGAAAAAAATACATACTAAATCAAATTTTGGAAGTAACCTTTAAATCAAGAATACACAGAAATTTTTAAGAAAGAAATCATCTAGTGCCCCAGTATTGAAAGAAATTTCATTTGTCTATTTTGATGACTGAAAGATGGGAAGGTAGGAGTAGAAAGAGAAAGGTTGTTCAAACCCTGTTCAGCCACCCCAAATACTGTTTTTTAAATGCTCTCATGCTATATAAAAGCTTTTAGAGAATCATGGGACCAAGTTTGGTGCTTTTACATACATACAGATATTCCCCTACATCATGTACACATAGGGACACCATGGAGGGACACGTTTCTGTGAGTGGTCTGCTGACTAAATAGGAGTAGAAAGGAGGTGAACATATCAAACCATTGTTCTTTTCTAAACTTGGGTTACTTCTATGAGTTCTTCTAACACAGGGGATTTATTTATGATTGTATGCTCCCAAAGGCATCTACCCTAAAGTATACATAAATGGTAAAACAAATGCATAGTATCAGTTTAGAAAAAAGTTATTGTCTTCAAGTCTCTCAAACCCTTTACAACTAGATGTGATTACCTAGAATGGCTATTCCACATTTTGAGAGCTCCTAACCTGTCTCAATCTTTTTGAATATCTACTACGAGGAGGTTTTTTCATTGGCACCTCTGCTTTGAAGTTTGTTTCTGCATAATCTATTTCTGTTTTACACCAAGAAGTCCCAGGCATGATATTCAGCCTTTCCCTCAATTCAAAATGCATATTCAGAGAGAAAGAGAGAGAATTTGTTCATAAAATTTTTCATACTTCCAGCCCGGTGCAGTGGCTCCCGCCTGTAAACCCAGCACTTTGGGAGGCCAAGGCAGGTGGATCACCTGAAGTCAGGAGTTCAAGACCAACCTGGCCAATATGGTGAAGCCCCATCTCTACTAAAGATATAAAAATTAGCTGGGTGTGGGGGTGAGCACCTGTAATCCCAGCTACTCAGGAGGCTGAGGCAGGAGAATCTCTTAACCCCGGGAGGTGGAGATTGCAGTGAGCCGAGATCATGCTATTGTACTCCAGACTGGACAACAAGAGTGAAATTCCATCTCAAAAAAAAAAAAAATTCATACTTCCAGAAGAATTTACTGAGGATTGAGAGAGGGAATGTGTCCCAGAAAGGATTTTCATACAAATTCAAATAGCATGGTGGATATTGTCATACTTAAAATTCCTCTAAATATTGCACTGGTAATTTTCCAGCAATTGTTTTGCTCCTTTGGTCTCAAGTCGTCTCCTTTCATCCCCATCCTATTTCTTATTTCTTCCTTTCCAAATTACTCAGTGTTCCAAATTTTCCTCCTTCTTTGTAAAGCACTAATAACAAACCTAAGAAGGGGATAAGCAGAATAATGACATGGTCAGTTTAACAAGATCTAAATTTGTGGTTTACAGAACAAAGAATACCATAGGAAATTCCCTCTTCTCCTTGCAGAAAACAATCACTTAAAAACAAGATAATGTGAAAGAAACCAAAATAACATGAAAGAAAAAAATGCATGGTTCATCTTTGATGAGACTAGAGACAGCTGATATCCAAGCCACAATATATTTGGAAGAGAGGCCAAAACCAGAGAAGAAAAAATAAAGTCAAGAGAAAACAGAGAGAGGAGGTCTGTTGGTAAAAATCTCAGAATTAATCAGCAATGTACATTTCTCCTAGGTAAAAGACATTGTATTAGTCAGGGTTCTCCAGAGAAAGAGAACCAATAGGTGATGTATATATGTGTGTATATATATGAATATATAAAATATGCATATCTTATGTTCCTATATATTAATGTGATATATATTTATATAGTATATATTTTAATACTTTATCTATAATCTATTGTTTCTGATGATATATACACACACAAACACACATACACACACACAAAGAGGCATATAATAAGGAGGAATTAGCTCATGCAATTATGGAGGCAGACAAGTCCCAAGATCTGCAGGGTGAATTGAGCAAGCTGGAAATTCAGGAGAATTAACGGTTTAGTTCCAGTCTGAGTCCAAAGACTTGAGAACCAGGAGATCTAATAGTGTAGTTCCCATCTAAACACTGGCAACCTCAAAACCTAGGAAGAACTAATGTTTCACTTGAAGTCTAAAGGCAGTCAGGCAGGAAGACTTCTCTCTTACTCAAGAACAATCAGCCCTTTTGTTTTATTAAGGCCTTCAACTGATTTGATGAGGCCCACCCACATTGGGGAGGGCATTCTACTTCATACTTAGTCTACCTATTTAAATGTTAATCTCATCCGAAAACACACTCACAATAATACCCAAAATAATGTTTGATCAAATATCTGAACACATCATGGCTCAGTCAAGTTAACACATAAAATTAACCATCACAGACACACACTGAGGTATGAAACTGAAACCACTTGTCAAAAACAGGAGACATAGCATACATAGACTAGTAACAAAAATATCTCTTTTGTTTCAAACAGTAGAGAAGAAAGAGCTAAATGATGAATAATACCGATTTGTAGGAAGCAATGCTAAACATTATATTAGCAAACAAAACTCAGTAGCACAATTAAGGAACAACACACCATAATCAAATGTGATTTATTCCAGGAACACAAAGATGAATCAGTGTTTCAGAAAATCTTTCTAAATATGGCACAAACCCAGAAACCATAAATAAAAGATTTATAAATTCAACCACTTAAAAAAGCTAAAATATCTGCACATTAAAACCATCATAAACAGAAACACTTTGGGAAAAATATTGCAACTCATGGCACTGAAAGATGACTGATATTTCTGTATTTATACCTAGCTTTCATAAATTAATAAGAAAAAGCTCAGGGCCGGGCGCGGTGGCTCAAGCCTGTAATCCCAGCACTTTGGGAGGCCGAGACGGGCGGATCACGAGGTCAGGAGATCGAGACCATCCTGGCTAACACGGTGAAACCCCGTCTCTACTAAAAATACAAAAAACTAGCCGGGCTAGGTGGCGGTGCCTGTAGTCCCAGCTACTCCAGAGGCTGAGGCAGGAGAATGGCGTGAACCCGGGAGGCGGAGCTTGCAGTGAGCTGAGATCCGGCCACTGCACTCCAGCCTGGGTGACAGAGCGAGACTTAGAAAAATAGGCAAATTTTATGAAGAGATGGTTTTTTGTTGCTGTTTTTGGGTTTTTTGGGTTGTGGTGCTTTTCGGCTTTGGGGTTTTGGTTTTTTGGATTTTTTGTTTTGAGACAGGATCTCACTCTGTCATCCAGTCTTGAGTGCAGTGGTGCAATCTGGGCTTACTGGAGCCTCAACTTTTCTGGGCTCAGGTGATCTTCCCCACCTTAGTCTCCTGAGTTGCTGAGACTACAGGTGCGTGCCACCATACTCGGCTAATTTTTGTATTTTTTTGTGCAGAGACAGGGTTTTGCCATGTTGGCCAGGCTCATCTCAGATCCCTGAGCTCCAGCAAGCAGTCCACCCACCTCAGCCTTCAAAAGTGCTGGGATTACAGACATGAGCCACCGCGCCCGGTTGGTTTATTAAAAAGTTAAAATAGTTCTTATGCTGCTGAAAAAGTATTCTCTCTCATAATAAAATAAAAGCAAAACAACTCTGAGATAATTTTTCACCTACCAAATTGGCAAAGATTAAAAAATTGATACATTTTGACAGGCAAGATACATTACTTCTGCGAATGCAGTGGGCACAACCTCTATGAAATGTAATGTAACAGTATCTATCACAATTATAAATATACTTACCTTCTGACCCCACAACTTCACTTTTGGAATTTACCCTCCAGATATACTCATTTATTTGCAAAATGATGGACGACCAAGATTAATCAAGGAAGTATCATTAGTAATATCAAGAGGTTAGAAATAACCTAAATGTCCACCAATAGGGACTAGCAAATATATTATGGTGCATTCATATGATATAACATTATGCAACTGAAAAAAAAATATTAGATCTACCATATCACCTAGGACAATACCTTGCATATAGCTACTAAATGAATACATTACTGAGAGGAAGGAAGAAAGAAAGAGGAAGGATTCTGTGTATTGACATAAAGTAACCTCAAAGATATATTGTTATGTGAAAAAAGTAAGGTACAGAAAAATATGTATAGTATCCATTTAAAGATGAAAATGGCTTATTAATATATTTGCTTTATTGGGTATATAATATCTCAAGAAGGGTATATTCAAAACTAATACCAGTGACTGGGGAACTCGGGGACTGAGGCATAGGAATTGAAGAGAGAGTGTTTTCATTTCAAATTCTTAACCATAGAAATGTATATCACCAAAAAGTATAATTAAAACATTTTAAGCCGGGCGCGGTGGCTCACGCCTGTAATCCCAGCACTTTGGGAGGCCGAGGCGGGCGGATCACAAGGTCAGGAGATCGAGACCACGGTGAAACCCCGTCTCTACTAAATATACAAAAAATTCGCTGGGCGCTGTGGCGAGCGCCTGTAGTCCCAGCTAGTCCGGACGCTGAGGCAGGAGAATGGCGTGAACCCGGGAGGCGGAGCTTGCAGTGAGCCGAGATGGCGCCACTGCACTCCAGCCTGGGGGACAGAGCGAGACTCTGTCTCAAAACAACAAAAAAAAAAATTTTAAATAATTTTTAAATACAAAAAATAGAATCTATGTTTATTAGGTGATTTTGTTTATAAATATATGTTAGCTGAAAAGAAACTACTAAGTAACTCCCTCCACCTAGACCTAAGTCTAAACCCATACAAAAGCATTATAAATAGGCAGATGAGATACTTATGTCCACTTTATTAGACTGTTCCACTGCAGTCCTGTCTTGGTATCTATCACTGCTGGAAATCTTTTGTTTGGTACTTACCCATTGTCCACCCTTGCTTGTGTTCAGCAGGATATTTGAAGGAAAAAAAGACAATGAGATCTGGGTACAGATGCTCTCACACTTAGAATGGGGTTATGTCTCCATAAACCCATCATTAAGTTGAACATATTATAAGTCAAAAAATGCACTTACACCTAACCTATCCAACATCATAGCCTACTGTAACTACTCAGAACACTTCCATTAGCCTACAGTTGGGCAAAATCATCTAACTCAAAGCCTATTTTATAATAAAGTGTTGAATATCTCACATAAGTTATGGAACACGGCACACAGTAGAGTACAGTATTAGTTGTTAATGGTAGTGGTCAAGTAGCTGACTGAAAGCAGCAGCTTACTGTCACCTCCAACATCATGATAGAGTGAGTATATTGCTAGCTTAGGAAAATATCAAAATTTAACAGTCAAAGTATGATTTCTACTCAATGTGTATTGCTTTTGTGCCATCATGAAGTCAAAAAATCTTAAGCCGAGTCATTGTAAGTTAGGCACCTTCTGTATTTTCCTAAATTCTACCCTTCCAAGACATCCCAGGAAGAGCTGCCTTTGTCCACCATGGATCACAGCTTCTGTCAGCAAGCCCTCCCACGCAGCCTGCTGTGTGTCCACATTCCAGTACCAGCTTCTTCATGTCCCTCTCTCCACCCCCACTACATCATTCAATTGTAGAGATGGTAGCAGTCCCATTATTATGAGAACCAGATTATTGCTGTATTCTTTGTAGGTTCCTTGTACCCCAGCCACAGCTTTGTAAATACAGTCAGCCCTCCATATCCAGGTATTCTACATCCACTATTCAACCAAACATGTATCAAAAATATTCCAAAAAGTGGACAGTTGCGTATGTACTGAACATGAACAGACTTCCTTTTCTCGTCCATATTCCCTAGACAATACAGTACAACAACTATTTATGGGGTATTTACCTTGTATTGGGTATTATAAAACTTACTGTAATCTGGAGATGATTTAAAGCATATGGGACAGGCTGGGCCCAGTGACTCATGCCTGTAATCCCAGCATTTTGGGAGGGCAAGGAGGGTGGATTACCTGAGATCAGGAGTTTGAGACGACCCTGGCCAACACAGTGAGACCCCATCTCTACCAAAAATACAAAAATCAGCTGGGCGTAGTGGTGCACATCCATAGTCCCAGCTACTCAGGAGAATTGCTTGAACCCAGGAGGCAGAGGTTGCAATGAGTTGAGATCATGCCACTGCACTCCAGCCAGGGCAACAGAGAAAGACTCTGTCTCAAAAAATAATAATAATAATAAATAAATAAAGTCTATGGGACAATGTGTATAGGCTGTATGCAAATACTATGCCATTTTATATAAGGGACTTGAGCATCTGTGGATTTTGGTATCTGCCAGGGTCCTGGAACCAATCCCTTAAAGATGCCAGGGGATAACTATAGTTCCTTTTAACAACTCATCTCAAATTACACACTTTGAGTATGCAATTTCATTCCAGGCCCTAACTGATAAATCATTTCAACCCTTGTAATTAGTTCTTAAACTAATATTTGCATGTTTTATCTCAACTCTTTGCTCCTCTTTTTCCCAAGTTGCAATTCAAAATTCATTTAACCTCAAACTGATATTCTTTCTTTAAATTTCATAACACTTACTAAAATACATGCAGAATCCTGTATTCATTTTCACCTGTATCTTTTCAGCATTCAAATTATTTTAAGTTTGGAAGATCATTGTTGAAAGAGATTTTTTTCATCTCCTCCTCATAAATCAGAAAAAAATTTTTGGCCCCAGGTGGTTTACAGTCTGGCTTAACGAAGTGAGTGACCAGGATGGAAAGTTAGACCTATGGTAGGCAGCAGGGCCAACTTCACAGTCATGTGACCTGGAGAGTCGGCATGACCCACACTTAAAAGAGCCCCAGACTTGGTTTAATTCACTGCTATCATCATCTTGAAAATATTAATATTCTTTGAACAAAGAGCTCTGCATTTTTATTTAACATTGAGTCCCACAAAATCATGATAGGCAGCTTTTAAGATGCTTTCTAATGGTAAGCTGCCTTTAAGATGAGTGGGGATGGGGAAAACAAAGATGGTCGCTAATGGTCCCCACTTCCTGGTATTCATTGCCTTGTATAATCCTCTGCCCTTAAGTGTGAGCTGGACCTACTGACTCAACTTCTAACAAACAGAGTACCAACAGTGACGAAATGTCACTTCCAGGATTAGGTTTCATAGACTGTGGCTTCTATTTTGTGTTTTTCTTTCTCTCTCTCTCTGTCTGTCACACACATACACACACACACACACACACACACACACACACACACTCTAAGGAAGTTAGCTGCCATGTTGTAAGCTATCCTATGAAAGAGGCCTACATGACAACAAATCAGTCTTTAGAGAACAACCAGTGAAAAGCTGAGGCCTGCCAACAGCCATGACGGTGAGCTTGGAAGCATATCATCCCCCAGTCAAGGCTTCAGACGAGACTGTAGTCCCACCTAACACCTTGTTTGCAGACTATGAGAAATCTTGAGACTGAGGCACCCAGATAAGCTGTACCTGGACTCCTGATGTTGGGGTCCGCGTGTTTCCTGAACAAAGGAATGAACACACAAGACAACACAAGACAAGACAAACATGGCGGCCGCCCCGAACGACACGCTCTGCTTTATTTTATACCGTCGTTTGTGGAATGTTAGCAGGTTGCCAGACACATTGTTGTTTCTTTGATCTTTCCCTGACTTTCTGAATTTCCAAGATGTTTACATATAAACAAGCCCCCAGGGTCTGCTATTTGCAACTGAGGCCAGTCTTGTAGGCTCCTTTGTCCTCCCTGTTTGCAGAGGAGGAATGCCCAGCTTCGTTTGGGAGAGTGGGACTTAAAATGTTAATGAGGGAATGGCCTGCTCAGTTGTAAAAGCAGATAGTCCTCTACACCTGACCCAAAGAAGCTGTGAGATAATAAATGATTTTTGTTTAAGCTGTTAGTAGCTTAAATTTAGATTTTGGGGTAGTGCATTATGCAGGAGTAGATAACTAATACAAATCCCCAAGATAAGCTTATTGCCATATGAAGTTCTTAAATAGATTATACAATTTTAAATGCAGACATTACAAAAATATAGCACTTTCATTCATTGTTAAAACTCAGAGAATCTGATCTATACTTGACTTCTAATGCAATCTCAGTTTTTGCTGGATCACAAGTAGTCTATTGCCCTTTGACAAAACCTTAGCAAAGTAACAACAGTATCCTCCCCTAACCTTTCCAACCACATCCATTAATGAAGAAATGTGTACCTTAACAAAGTACATTTCATTTCATTAAGTACCAAAGCACACACTTACTTTTGCTTTCCTGGATGGGTACAACAGAGTGAAAAGTTTCCTGAACTCTGGGCTAGTGAGTAGAAAAACTACACACTGTTTACCCTCCCCAAGTTTGTTTCAGGTAATTCTCTGTGATTTCTACACCATTAACACTATTTTTTAGTGCTGTATTTTTGTTTCAAATAAATTAGTTTAATTATTTTCCAAAAGATAAACAACATGAAATTCCAAAACTACTAGCAGATGCTAAAACAAGTTTTCCCAGGCTTCCAGGAGAATATACAGTCTGGTAACCGAAGGTATGATCTAGATCTGGTTAAAACCATAAACCCCAAATTGTATGTTAATCACATTGCCCCTGTATTTCTTCTGAAATGTAATTATTTCCATGCAGTTTTCTCAGGCTATCGCTAAGTAAATGACCCAATATGCCAAAGCAACTCATCCTCTAAAAAGAATTCAGCTAATTTGAAACATCGACATAGGCTAAAGATAAACCACAAACACAAGTATCATGTCCTAAAATAGACTTTATCAATCTTCTATCAACACTGAACTGTATTTTCAATTTCTTGTTTTTAATCTCTTACAGTGCCTAATCCAGTCCTAAAGAAAATATTTATTAGTAAACAAGTATGGAAAGAAGGAAGGTAAATAGGGGAAGGAAGGAGGATTTTATTGGTTTGAAAGATAAGTATTATCTTAACATTTCCTTACAATTTACTAAGTGTTATGGTCTGAATATGTCCTCCAAATTTCATGTATTAGAAACTTAATCCCCAATGCCTTCTGTGGGGGAGGCATTTAGGTCATGAGGGCTCCACCATCATGAATGAACTGATGTTGTTATAAAAGGGCTTGACAGGCCAGGCCATGGTAGCTCACACCTGTACTCCCAGCACTTTCAGAAGCCAAGGCGGGCGGATCACTTGAAACCAGGAGTTGGAGACCAGCCTGGCCAACATGGCAAAATCCCATCTCTACTAAAAATATAAAAATTAGCTGGGTGTGGTGGTGCACACCTGTAATCCCAGCTACTCTGGAGGTTGAGGTTCAAGAATCGCTTGAACCCGGGAGGCAGAAGTTGCAGTGAGCCAAGATCACGCCACTGCACTCTAGCCTGGGCGACAGAGTGAGACTCCATCTCAAAAAACAAAAAAAACGGCCGGGCGCGGTGGCTCAAGCCTGTAATCCCAGCACTTTGGGAGGCCGAGACGGGCGGATCACCAGGTCAGGAGATCGAGACCATCCTGGCTAACACGGTGAAACCCCGTCTCTACTAAAAAATACAAAAAAATAACCCGGGCGAGGTGGCGGGCGCCTGTAGTCCCAGCTACTCGGGAGGCTGAGGCAGGAGAATGGCGTAAACCCGGGAGGCGGAGCTTGCAGTGAGCCGAGATTGCGCCACTGCACTCCAGCCTGGGCGACAGAGCGAGACTCCGTCTCAAAAAAAAAAAAAAAAAGTAAAAGACTTTTGAGATAAAATATATTTTTATATATATATATATATTCTTCATTTCATTATTTAATTATGCACTTTATGCTTAGCACGTTTGGTTCTGTGGATAAACTTCAAAGGATCCACGAACTCTTTTTGGCTTTTTTGGTATCAGTAATATTTTTCTTATATTTAAAACATTAACTCATATTTCAGAAATCAATATTATATTTGATTAATAGAAAGTCACAAAGTCATTGCTCTGTTGCACAGTTTTTTAAAAACGAAAATAAAAAGACTTCACCACAACACAGATAAACTAAGGATTGAGACCAGGCTACCACAGAAATATTTAGCCCTAATTATGTGACAATTGTAGACTTAAAATCCTGAACACAGGCATCCAGTTAAACACAGTAGATTAAAAATATAGAATGTATGGCCTCTCTCTCCTAAAACCACACTAAAACGACAGTAAGTAGATTTGTTTTTAACCACAAGGAGAAAGAGAATTTAAAAAAAGATCGTAGCAATCAACATTTTGGCTGAAAAGCAGATGGATGAGTGGTAATTGACTTAAAAAAACACAGAATACTAAAACCTAGCAGTGTAAGGGAAATCCAGAAACAGAAAACGGAATCCCAGAAATGCTCAGAAAATTGAAGCATCAGTTACTCTTGAAAGTCAAAGTTAGTACAGATGGATTTTAAAATAGAAAATTGATTTCTTTAAATGCTGTATAGTTTGACAGCTTCCTCTCCCTCAGAAACCTGCCCCAAAACTGAAGCTACTATCCATCCCCAATCCTAGAAGACAACTAAAGGTCTGCTCTCTGAAGAAATGGAACTAAAGAGATTTTAATTCAAGGACAAGATACTGAAACAGAATGATCAAGTGATCATTATTCATTACCAAAAAATAAGATCTCTGACCCCCATTCCCTGGGAGAATGGAAGATTTCTCCGAGCTCAAGGAAAATTACTTGAAGAGTCTGGTATCAGACCCTGCCAGATGACACCATAGTAAAGTTTACCTGTGACTAGTTCTGCATATACATCTAGAGCTTCAAATCAACCTCACATTGCCTTACCATCCAATAGAAGCTGATAGCCAAGGATTGCCTGATACTTGAGAAGTCTCTAATGTGAATCAGTAATGAAAAAAGAAATAGAAAGAATTTGAGATAAAAAATGTGCAGAAGGTGCCAGTGTGGTGGTTCACAGCTGTAATCCCAGTACTTATGGAGGCCGAGGTGGGCGGATCACCTGAGGTAAGGAGTTCAAGACCAGTCTGGTCAATATGGTGAAACCCTCTTTCTACTGAAAATACAACAATTAGCTGAGTGTGGTATCGTGTACCTGTAACCCCTGCTACTTGGGAGGCTGAGGCAGCGAATCGCTTGAACAAAGGAGGAGGAGGAGGTTGCAGTGAGTCAAGATCACACCACTGCACTCCAGCCTGGGTGACAACATGAGACTCCATCTCAGAAAAAAAAAAAAAAAAAAAAATGCAGGCCGGGTGCGGTGGCTCAAGCCTGTAATCCCAGCACTTTGGGAGGCTGAGACGGGCGGATCACGAGGTCAGGAGATCGAGACCATCCTGGCTAACACGACGAAACCCCGTCTCTACTAAAAAATACAAAAAAAAACTAGCCGGGCGAGGTGGCGGGCGCCTGTAGTCCCAGCTACTCGGGAGGCTGAGGCAGGAGAATGGCGTAAACCCGGGAGGCGGAGCTTGCAGTGAGCTGAGATCCGGCCACTGCACTCCAGCCCGGGCGACAGAGCGAGACTCCGTCTCAAAAAAAAAAAAAAAAAAAAAAATGCAGAAGGAATAAAACATTCAAGAATGTTTTTAAATTCTTACAAAAAAGGCCAGACATGGTGGCGCATGCTTATAATCTTAGCACTTTGGGAGGCCAAGGTGGATGGATCACTTGGGCCCAGGAGTTTGAGACCAGCCTTGGCAACATGGTGAAACCATGTCTTTACAAAAAAAACACAAAAATTAGTTGGTGTGGTGGCATGTGCCTGTGGTCCCAGCTACTTGGGAGGCTGAGGTGGGAGGATTGCTTGAACCTGGGAGGCTGAGGCTGCAGTGAGCTGAAATTACACCACTGTACTTCAGCCTAGGTGACAGAGTGAGACCCTGTCTCAAAAAAAAAAAAAAAATTCTTAGAAAAAAAATTTTTTTTGAGAAAGTATCTCGCTCTGTTGTCCAGGCTGGAGTGCAGTGGTGCAATCATGGCTCACTGCAATCGCAACTTCCCAGGCTCAAGCAATCCTCCTACCTCAGCCTCCTGCATAGCTGGGACTATAGGTGCACACCACCATACCTGGCTAATGTTTATTTTAATTTCTTGTGGAGATGGGATTAAAAACATAAAAGCAACTTGCTCTTCTGCCTATGACAGAGTAACTAGTCTCAGACTAGCCCTCTCGGCAGTAAAAAAACAAACTAAACTAAAAAAACTGGGCAAAATATATGAAATAGTTGTTTTCAGGTATTAGACAACTAGAGCATAGGATAGTGATTGCTAAGAAAAGGAAAACACATGAGGTGAGTGAGCTCCACAATTGACTAAGTTTTCCCTTGGGAGCACATCCCAGACTATGACATAGAAAGAGAAGGAGACCAAGTTGAATACAGAGGTCTCATTGCCCCTGAGAAAGCAGAGATCAAAGTTGAGAAGTTGGAACCCTGTGGGGTAGGGTGCTAGAGAAGAGAGAGTTGTGTGGAGAATGAGTTCCAGAAATCTGCATTAGAGACCCTTTAAATTTTTGGCCAAATACTAATAAAAGATGAGACAATGTAAGGCCTGGCAGAGACTAGCTACTAGAGAACTGTGAAGAAAGGGGGTTCTGGAGACCACATGCTTGAGAGATGCTGGAGTTCAAATGCCAGGGTAGGGACATTTCAGTTAGCCTAGGCATTCAATTGAGACCCCAGAAAATCTACACTTTGGAAGAAGGGCTGCTTCAAAACACCATGGCACATGTATATCTATGTAGCAAACCTGCACATGCTGCACATGTACCCCAGAACTTAAAGTATAATTTAAAAAAAGAAAAAGAAACTAGGAGAACAAAAGAAGAAGAAGAAGAAGGAGGAGGAGGAGGAGGAGGAGGGCTGCTTAAACTGTAAAGTAAAGGCTAGACTAGATCTGCCCTAATCACATCTTTTTTAAAGCCTCAAAATTATCAAGCTCATTTGGTGAGTAAATTAATTGCCTGCAAGAACAAAATACAGTCCTCTTCAAAAAAAACAAAATCTGTATTCACAACAATGTACCAGCCAATGTCCAATATGAAAGTTTAAAATTCCTAGATATAGAAAGAAGCATAAAAATACTACCCATAAGCAGGAAAAAAAAAAACAGATTTTACAGACTCAGAAGTATATATATGTGTATATATACACACACATACATACATACACATATATGTGTATATATATATGCGTATACATATATACATACACACATATATGTGTGTACATATACACGTATATATATATACACATATGTGTGTGTGTATATATGTGTGTGTGTATACATATGTTTAAAGGGCCTAATGAGTGAACAGATGCAATATAGTCTACCAATAGAAAAACTGAAACTTTACAAAAGAACCAATCCTGGAGCTGAAAAATATATCTGACATGAAAATTTTATTGGATAGGTTTAACAGCAGATTAGACACCACAGAAGAGAAGAATCAGTGAACTTGAAAACAAAGCAGAGACAGTAGGAATTACTCAAATTGAAACACACACAGAAAAAATGTTGAATATAATTACGAAATCTTCAGTGACTTGTAGGACAAAATCAAATGGCCTAAAATGTTGTAATTGACATACAAAAGAAGACAGAGGGAAGAAACAATGCAGCAAAATAGTTTGAAGAAATAACAGCCAAATTTTTTCTAAATTTGATGAAAACCATCAACCCACAAATTCAAGAGGTTCCATACACTGAGCAGCATAAACGTAAAGAAAAACACATGAAGTCATAATCAAATTGTCAAAAAACCAAACATTATTAGGGAAAATATTTAAAAGAGCCCAAGGGGGGAAAGCACATTATACACAAGGACAGAAAGATAAGAATTGTCGTTGACTTCTCATAGAACATTGAAATCTGCATACATCTTTCTTTTCTTTTTCTTTCTTTCTTTTTCTTTTCTTTTTTCGAGATGAAGTTTTGCTCTTATTGCCCAGGTTGGAGCACAATGGCGCAATCTCAGCTCACTGCAACCTCTGCCTCCCAGGTTCAAGCGATTCCCCTGCCTCAGCTTCCCAAATTGTTGCTGGGATTACAGGCACCCATCATCAAGCCCAGCTAATTTGTTGTATTTTTAGTAGAGACAGGTTTTCGCCATGTTGGCCAGGCTGGTCTCAAACTCCTGACCTCAGGTGATCCACCCACCTCCACCTCCCAAAGTGCTGGGATTACAGGCATGAGCTCCCACGCCCGGCCTGTATACACCTTTCAATAGCAGAGGTCCAATCTTTGGTGTGCTCCCAGAAGGTGGGCATTTCGAAATTTGAGCAATGTTTATAGAATAGATGAATTAGATAGCTATAACATCTTACCTGTAGCCAGTGAAAAATATTCCCCCTGGAAATGTATCCTATTCTGATCCACCTAATAATATTCCTCTTTTTTGAAATATTAAGGTGGGTGGGGATAGTAAGTTTCAAAGTTCAGTAGCAGAATTGGATATAAAGTTGAGGAAATCTCTCGGAGCATAGAAGGAAAAAAAAGAGGGAATATAGGAGAGGAAAAGTTAAAGAAAAGTAAAGAATCAGCATAGAAAATTCAACAACATACAAATAAGAGTTCCAGAAAGAATAGAGAAAAGGAGTAAAGAGAAATTTCAAAGAAATAATTAAAGAGTTTTCTTTTTTTCCCCAAGATGGTACATTAACGCTTTTAGCATGCCTTAGACACTTTGAAATAGTAAGGTATTGCATAAAGATTAACTTCGTGACCTTTAATTCAAGAAGGAAAATGGGAATTTACCAGAATCATGAAGAACACCTCAGATCCTGGGAAGGAGAATGCAAGCAAACAGACGCTGTGATGACATCCAGCTGTTAAAAGTAAGTGGGTGAAGCTGCGGTATGTGAGCAAGGCATAGGGCCTCCCTTTGTGACTACTTTCCACTGGAGAGCAGGGCAACTCAGGCCAATGGAGAACATTTTGTTTCTCCCAAGCCCTGGAGCTAACTTGGGGAGAGGCTTGGAGATGCTACAGGCATTTTCCCAGACGTGGGACCAAAAATGGAGTGCCATTTTCAATCTGGGCTCATACAGTCAGCCATTTCTTGGCTGACCTGGCAGCATTCCCACACAAGCATTTTAGTCTCAAGCCAGAGATTGGAGCACCTGCTCTGGAGCAATGTTGACCATAGCTGGCTGTTACACGTAAGTGCCCCATCTACTGGCTTGTAGGTCAGACTGCACAGCCCAATAAAAAACCTGCTAACAAAAGTGCTTAGGGCTATAGAAGCAAAGCCAAAAGACCTTACCCAGCATTCTCTATAGTCACATTCTCTGTGTGTGTGGTGG
>NW_012115300.1:461768-539964 GCF_000951035.1 Colobus angolensis palliatus | reverse complement strand
GGCAGAGGGTGTGGTGGGAGATAAAAGAAGAATATTAAAGGAAAGACAGAAAAATAAACAATATTACCCACATGAAAATTATTAGAGGTGCGAGCATTTCTAAATTTAAAAAAAAAAAAAGGGCAAGAATTCTGACACCATGAAAAACCTGAATGTAATGACACCACCAAAGGATCACCCTAGCTCTCCAGCAATTGTCCCTAACCAAAATGGAAACTCAGAAATGACAGATAAGGAATTCAATGCATGGACTGTAAGAAAAGTCAATGACATCCAAGATAAGATTGAAAATAGACTCAAAGAAACTCCTATTCTTTGAATAGGAGTTTCTGAAGCAATTCAGAAAATGAAGGAAAAGATGAACATCTTAAAAACAAATCAATCAGAGCTTCTGGAATTGAAAAACTCACTTAAGGAATTTCAAAATACAGTTGAAGGCTTTGTCAATAGACTAGACAAAGAAGAAGAAAAAATTTCAGAGCTCGAAGACTAGTCTTTGAAACTAGCCTAGTCAGACAGAAATAAAGAAAAAAGAATTTTAAAAAATGAACAAAGTCTTCAAGAAATATGGGATTATGTAAAGCAATCAAACCTACAAATATTGGCATTCCTGAGAAAAAGAGAACAACCTGGAAAACATTTTTTGAGGGACTAGTTTGAGAAAATTTCTCTAATCTTGCTAGAGAAGTAGATATCCAGATATAAGAAATCCAGAGAACACCTACAATATGCTACACAAAATGAACATCACCAAGGCATTAGTCACCAGACTGTCCAAGGTCAACACTAAAGAAAGTATCTTAAAGACAGCTAGGGAAAAATGTCAGATAATATACAAAAGGAACCTCATCAAACTAACAGTGGACTTCTCAGCAGAAACCTTACAAGCAAGGAGAGATTGGGGGCCAATTTTTAGCATTCTTAGAGAAAAAAACATTCCAACCAAGAATTTCATATCCTGCCAAACTAGGTTCATGAATGAAGGCGAGATAAGAGAAATTTTCTCAAACTAGTCCCTCAAAAAATGTTTTCCAGGTTGTTCTCTTTTTCTCAGGAATGCCAATATTTGTAGGTTTGATTGCTTTACATAATCCCATATTTCTTGAAGACTTTGTTCATTTTTTAAAATTCTTTTTTCTTTATTTCTGTCTGACTAGGCTAGTTTCAAAGACTAGTCTTCGAGCTCTGAAATTTTTTCTTCTTCTTTGTCTAGTCTATTGACAAAGCCTTCAACTGTATTTTGAAATTCCTTAAGTGAGTTTTTCAATTCCAGAAGCTCTGATTGATTTTTTAAGATGTTCATCTTTTCCTTCATTTTCTGAATTGCTTTAGGAGTTTCTTTGAGTCTATTTTCAATCTTATCTTGGATATCATTAAGCTTTCTTGCAGTCCATGCATTGAATTTTTTTCCAGATAAACAAGTGCTGAAGAAATTTGTTACTACTAGATCAACCTTACAAGAAATCCTTGAGAGTTCTAAACACGGAAACAAAAGAACGATACCTGCCACCACAAAAACACACTTAAGTATAAGCCCCCAGACCCTATAAAGCAAACACATGATAGAAACTACAAAGAAACCAGCTAACAATTCCACAGTAGGTTCAAAACCACACTTATCAATATTAACCTGGAATGTAAATGGTCTAAATACCCCACTTAAAAGGCACAGAGTGGCGTTCTATAAAAAAACAAGACCCATCAGTCCATCTTAAGAGAACCATGTCACATGTAAGGACACCAACAGTATCAAAGTAAATGATTGGAGAAGGATCTGTCCCACAAATGGAACATAAAAAATGAGTAGGAGTCTCTATTCTTATATCAGATAAAACAGACTTTAAACTAAACCAACAAAAGTTAAAAAAAGACAAAGAAGGGCATTACATAATGATAAAGGATTCAATTCAACAAGAAGACTTAACTATCCTAAGTATATATGCACCCAGCATTGGAGTACCCAGATTCATAAAGCAAGTACTTCTAGAAATATGAAAATATTTAGACAGCCACACAATAATAATGGGGGACTTCAATACCCCACTGACAGCCTTAGACAGGTCATTGAGGCAGAAAACCAATGAGGAAGTTCTGGACTTAAATTTGACACCTGACCAATTGGACCTAATAGACATGTAATCAAAAAGCCAAAACTATACCAGTCATACTCTTGGACCACAGTGGAATAAAAATGGAAATCACTACCAAGAAGATCTCTCAAAACCACACTACCTGGAAATTAAAGAACTTGCCTCTGAATGACTTTGGATAAACAACAAAATTAAGGCAGAAATCCAAAAATTATTTGAAATATATGAAAACAGAGCACAACATACCATATCTCTAGAGTACAACAAAAGCACAGTTGAGGAAAATTTATAGTCTTAGAAAGATCTTAAATCAATGACCTAACAACACACCTAGAAGAACTAGAAAAACAAGAACAAACCCCAAAGCTAGAAGAAGAAAGAAAATAACTAAAGTCAAAACAGAACTGAATAAAATTGAGATCAAAAAACCTATGCAAAGAATCAACAAAACCAAAAGTTGGTTCTTTGAAAGTATGAACAAGGTCTATAGGCCACTAGCTAGATAAAAAAAGAAAAAGAGAGAATATCCAAACAAAATCAGAAATGACAAAGGTGACATTAAAACAAACTCCCCAGAAATACAAAAGATCTCAGAGACTCTTATGAAAACCTCTATGGACACAAACTAGAAAATTTAAAGGAAATAAATAAATTCCTGGAAACATACCACCTCCCAAGACTGACTCAGGAAGAAATTGAAACATTTAACAGACCAATATGAAGTTCCAAAATTAAGTAAGTAATACAAGACCTACCAACAACAACAACAACAAAGCCCAGACCAGATGGATTCACAACAGAATACTACCATACATACAAAGAGCTGGTACCAATTCTACTGAAACTATTCTAAAAAATTGAGGTGAAGGGGCTCCTCCTAAATCTCGTGTCCTTCTTACATTGCAAAATACAATCAACCCTTCTCAACAATCCCCCAAGTCTTAAATCATTTCAGCATTAACTCAAGAGTCCACAGTTCAAAGTCTCATCTGAGACAAGGCAAGTCCCTTTGCCTATGAGACTGTAAAATCAAAAACAAGTTAGTTACTTCCAAGATACAATGGGGGTACAGACATTGGATAAACATACCCATTCCAAAAGGCAGAAATCAGCCAAAACAAAGGAGCTACAAGCTCCATGCAAGTCTGAAACTCCACAGGGCTGTCATAAGATCTTAAAGCTCCAAAATTATTTCCTTTGAATCCACGTCTCATATCCAGGCCACACTGATGCAATGCGTGGGCTCCCAAGACCTTGGACAGCTCTACCCCTGTGGCTCTGCAGGGCTCAGCTCCCATGGCTGTTCTCAAGGGCTGGCATTGAGTGCCTATGGCTTTTCCAAGCACATGGTGCAAGTTGTCAGTGTATCTACCATTCTGAGGTCTGGAGGGCAGTAGCTCTCTTCTCCCAGCTCTACTAGGCAGTGCCCCATTGGGGACTCTGTGTCGGGGCTCCAACCCCACATTTCCCCTCCACACATCCCTAGCAGAGGTTCTCTATGAGGGCTCCACCCCACAGCAAACTTCTGCCTGGACTTCTAGGCATTTTCATACATCCTCTAAAATCTAAGTGAAGGCTCCCAAGCATCAACTCTTGCCCTCTGTGCACCTACAGGCTTAACACCACATGGAAGCTACCAAGGCTTACAGCTTGTGCCCTCTGGAGCAGCAATCTGGGACATATCTGGGGCCCTTTAGCCACAGCTGGAGCTGGAGTTTCTAGGACACAGGAAGCAGTGTCTCCCAAAACAGTTCATTCCAAAACAGATTAGAGAAGAAAGCCTCTCTGCCATCTCAGCCCTGTCTATTGTTCCCCTTGTCTACCTTAACAGTCAAGCCTCAATAAATTAGAACTGAAGTAGAAACCAATAGCCAAGATAAACTGTAAGTATGTTCCTTGCCCAAATGTGGCACTCAAATGATAAAATAAAGTTGCATATGTCACCTAATTTTACACAGGTTAAACCAAAAGTGCTGGAGTTTCACTTATTGCTAGAACCTTTGGAGTCTTCAGAAGTCTTGTTTATTTTATACACCTAATTACTCACTCTATTGTTTTCCTAAAAATCAAATGAAGACAAACTCTTCTCTTTGTTTGTTTCCCCTCATTTCCCTTCCTATTTCCTTTTCTTCCTATTCACTTTCATTTCTGTTCCCTTCCCTTCACTTCCCTTCCCTTTCCTTCCCTTTTTTTTCTTTTTCTTCTTGGTATAGCATGAGGAAGAGGTGAATAGGATGCTATGCAGAGGTACAACAGCTGACAGTGCATGAGAAGAGAATGCAAGGTAGGGAGGAGGAAGCCATTAGGAGACTAATCAGCAGTGTGCACATTGGCTCTGAAAGGTAAGAAAGCATTGCACAGAGATGGTGTATGAAGGAGACATGAGTTTGGGAAATAGATAGAATGCAAAAAATAAGTAAATTAATTGAGACAGTGAGTAATTAAGTTGAAAGTTACAAGAATCAGATTTCCCACTTGGAGAAGGCATTTACTTACATGGGGAGGGAGAAGATCAAAAAGAAATTGACATGTTGAATTAGAATTGGAGATATCATATGAGGACATGATTTTAAGATTTTCCTTTTTTTTTTTTTTTTAACTTTTTGTGGAGACAAGGGCCTCACTTTGCTGAACTCCTGGCTTCAAGTGATCCTCCTGCCTCAGCCTCCCAAACTGCAAGGATTATAAGCACGAGCCACTGAGATTTTCTTCAATAGAGCTATCCTCAGATGGTTCCTTCCTTAGTGAGCAACAAGCCAGTTGGCATTTATGACCATGCCTATAGATATCCTAGTTGCAGTAGAAGAGGTACTAAAATATGTTTTTCTTCTTTTTTTCTCTTAATGATCACCAAACAACTTAAAAAACTAAAAGAAAGAAAATATCTTAAGTAAAAATTTAATTAAAAAAAAAAAACAGTCAGGACTGACTAGTTGGCTGGCTTGACCCATGGAGAGGAAGGAATAGCAGTGTGGTGTGGCAGCCTATCTGAAAGCCACACATGGCAGGGGAGCACCCACCCCCAGCCAAGGGAAGTGCTGAGTGAGCCTGCTACCTACCCTGGGAAACCATGCTTTTTCCACAGAACTGTGCAATCCATGGATCAGAAGATCCCACTCAGGAACCCATGCCACTGGGGCCTTGAGCCCCAACCACAAAGCCACGTAGATTCTCAACACCACTCAGCTAGAATCGGTGTAAGCCTGCTAAGTTCCCAGCGAGGAGGGGTGGCCATCACCACTCCTGTGGCTGCCTGCAGTTTAAGCCATCTGAACTCCTTGGGGGAGAGGCGGCAGCCAACACTGTGAGTGTAGGGCCTCACTGCAGGAACTCCAACTCCAGCCATGGGCTCAGGGGCAGAACTCTGATCTCCCTGGGCCTGAGCCCTTAGGGGTAGGGGTGGCAGTAGTCTCTGTGGACCAGCAGACTTAGTCTTTCCTCCTGCTAGTTCTGAGAAATCCAGGCAGCCCAGATGAGTAGGTTTCCCCCCAGCTCAGCATACCTCTTCCACCAGGGGATAGCCAAAGTGCCTTGTTAAATGGGTCCTGCTTGTCATGCCACCCAACAGGGTGAGACCCCCTGTATTAGTCTGTTGATAAAGACATACCCGAGTCTGGGAAGAAAAAGAGGTTGAACTGGACTTACAGTTCCACATGGCTGGGGTGGCCTCAGAATCATGGCAGAAGGCAAAAGGCACTTTTTACTTGGCAGCAGCAAGAGAAAATTAGGAAGAAGTGAAAGCAGAAACCCCTGATAAACCCGTCAGATCTTGTGAGACTTGTTCACTATCACGAAAATAGCACGAGAAAGAGCAGCCACCATGATTCAAATTACTTCCCCTGGGTCCCTCATCCCTCCCACAACATGTGGGAATTCTGGGAGATACAATTCAAGTTGAGATTTGGCTGGGGACACAGCCAAATCATATCACCCCCCACCAATAGGGGTTGTCAGACATCCCATACAGGAGCGTTCCTACTGGCATCCGGTTGGTGCCCCTAAAGGTCAGAGATCCCAGAGGAAGGAGCAGGCATCCATCTTTACTGTTCTCCAGCCTCCTCGAGTGACATCTTCAGATGCAGGAGCGAACCACATGAATAGGGCCTGAAGTCAACCCCCAGGAAACCGCAGCAGCCCTCCAGAAGAGGGACCTGGCTATTGAAAGAAAAACAAACAAAAAGAAAGCAACAACAACAGCATCAACAACAACAACAAAAGTTTCCACAAAAACCTCATCCGAGAGTCAGCAACCTCAAAGATCAAAAATAGACAAATTCATGAAGATGAGAATCAACAAAAAAATCGGAAAACCAAAAGGCCAGAGTGCCTCTTCTCCAAATGATTGCAACACCTCTCCAGCAAGGGTGCAGAACTGGATGGAAGATAAGATGGACGAATTGACAGAAGTAGGCTTCAAAAGGTGGTTAATAACAAACTTTGCTGAGGTAAAAGAGAATGTTCTAACCCAATGCAAAGAAGCTATGAACATTGATAAATGGTTAGAGGAGCTGCTAACTAGAAGAACCAGTTTAGAGAGGAACATAAATGACCTAATGAAGTTGAAAACTGCAGCACGAGAACTTCGTGAAGCACACACAAGTATCGATAGCCGAATTAGTCAAGTGAGAGTAAGAATATCAGATATGTAATCCCAGCACTTTGGGAGCCTCAGGCAGGTGGATCACCTGAGGTTAGGAGTTCAAGACCAGCCTGGCCAACATGGCAAGACCCCGTCTCTACTACAAATACAAAAAATTACCTGGGCATGGTGCTTATAATCCCAGCTACTTGGGAGGCTAAGGCAGGAGAATCGCTTGAACCTGGGTGGTGGTGGTTGCAGTGAGCCAAGATCACACCACTTCACTCCAGCCCGAGTGACACAGCAAGACTCTGTCTCAAGAAAAAAAAAAAAAAAGAATATTAGAGATGGAAGACTATCTTGCTGAAATAAGGAAGGCAGACAAGATTAGAGAAGAAAGGATGAAAAGGAATGAGCAAAACCTCTGAGAAATGTGGCACTATATAAAAAGACCAAACCTACAACTGATTGGAGTACCTAAAAGAGATGAAGAGAATAGAACCAAGTTGGAAAACACACTTCAGCATGCTATCCAGAAGAACGTCCTTAACTTAGTAAGACAAGGCCAACATTCAAATTCAGGAAATACAGAGAACCATACTAAGACACTCCACAAGAAGATCAACCCCAAGACATATAATCATCAGATTCTCCAAGGTTGACATGAAGGAAAAAATGTTAAGCATAGCCAGAGAGAAATGGGCCAGGTCACCTACAAAGGGAAGCTCATCAGACTAACAGTGGATGTCTCTCCAGAAACCTATAAGCCAGAAGAGAGTGGGGGCCAATATTCAGCATTCTTTAAAAAAAAATAAAAGAGAGAGAATTTTCTTTTCTCTTTGAGACAGAGTCTCGCTCTGTCACCCAGGCTGGAGTGCAGTGGCGCCACCTCGGCTCACTGCAAGTTCCGCCTCTCAGGTTTACACCATTCTCCTGCCTCAGCCTCCCAGTGTAGCTGGAACTACAGGTGCCCGGCACCGCGCCCGGATAATTTTTTTGTATTTTAGTAGAGACAGGGTTTCACCGTGTTAGCAGGATGGTCTTGATCTCCTGACCTTGTGATCTGCCCACCTAGGCCTCCCAGAGTGCTGGGATGAAGGCATGAGCAACTGCACCCAGCCGAAAAAGAGAATTATCAACCCAGAATTTCATATCCAGCCAAACTAAGCTTCACAAATGAAAGAGAAATAAAATCCTTTTCAGACAAGCAAAGGCTGAGGGAATTAGTCACCACAAGGCTTGCCTTGCAAGAGCTCCTGAAGGAAGCACTAAATATGCAAAGGAAAAATTGGTACCAGCCACTACAAAACACACGAAAATATAAAGACCAATGACACTATGAAGAAATGGCATCAACTAGTGTGCAAAATAACTAGCTAGCATCATGATGACAGGATCAAATTCACACATAACAATACTAACCTTAAATGTATATGGGCTAAATGCTCCAATTAAAAGACACAGACTGGCAAATTGGATAGAGTCAAGACCTATCAGTGTGCTGTATTCAAGAGATCCATCACACATGCAAAGACACACATAGGCTCAAAGTAAGGGGATGAAGGAAAATTTACAAAGCAAATGGAAAGCTGAAAAGAGCAGGAGTTGCAATTCTAGTCTCCGACAAAACAGACTTTAAACAAAAAGAGATTTTTTAAAAAGACAAAGAAGGGCATTACATAATAGTAAAGGGATCAATTCAATAAGAAGAGCTAGCTATCCTAAATATATACGCACTCAATACAGGAGCATCCAGATTCATTAAAAAAAAAAAAAAAGTTCTTAGAGACCAACAAAGAGACTTAGACTCCCACACAATAATAGTGGGAGACTTTAACACTCCACTGTCAATATTAGACAGATCAGTGAGATAGAAAATTAACAAGGATATTCAGGACTTGAATTAAACTCTGGATCAAATGGGCCTAATAGACACCTACAGAACTCTCCACCCCAAAACAACAGAATATACGTTCTTCTCGGTGACACATGGCAATTACTCTAAAATTGACCACATATTTGGAAATAAAACACTCCTCAGCAAATGCAAAATAACTGAAATCATAACAATCTCTCAAGACCACAGTGCAATCAAATTGGAACTCGAGATTAAGAAACTCACTCAAAACCACACAGCTACATGGAAATTGAACAACCCATTCCTGAATAACTCCTGGGTAAATAATGAAATTAAGGGAGGAATCAAGTTCTTTGAGACCAATGAGAACAAAGAGACAAGATACCAGAATCTCTGGGACACAGTTAAAGCAGTGTTAAGAGGGAAATTTATCGAACTAAATGCCCACATTGGAAACTAGAAAGATCTCAAGTTGACACCCTAACATCACAATTAAAAGAACTAGAGAAGCAAAAGCAAACAAATCCAAAAGCTAGCAGAAGACAAAAAAAAACTAAGATCAGAGCAGAAGTGAAGGAGATAGAGACTGAAAAACCGTTTAAAAAAATCAAAGAATCCAGGAGCTAGTTTTTTGAAAAAAATTAATAAAATAGCTAGACTAATAAGAAAAGAGAGACAAATCAAATACACACAATAAAAAATGTTAAAGGGGATATCACCACTGACCCCACAGAAATTCAAACTACCATCAGAGAATACTATAAATACCTCTAAGCGAATAAACTAGAAAATCTAGAAGTGGATAAATTCCAAGACCAAACCAGGAAGAAGTTGAATCCCTGAATAGACCAATAAAAAGTTCTGAAATTGACTCAATAGTAAATAGCATACCAACCAAAAAAAGCCCAGGACCAGACTGATTCAGAGTTGAATTCTACCAGAAGTACAAAGAGGAGTTGATATCATTCCTTCAGAAACTATTCCAAACAACTGAAAAAAAGGGACTCCTCTCCAAATCTTTTTTTTTTTTTTTTTGAGAGTCTCACTGTCACCTAAACTGGAGTGCAATGGCACAATCTTGGCTCACTGCAACCTCCGCCTTCTGGGTTCAAAAGATTCTCCTGCCTCAGCCTCCCAAGTAGTTGGGGTTACAGGCGCGTGCTGCCATGTCTGGCTAATTTCTGTATTTTTAGTAGAGATGGAGTTTCACCATGTTGGCCAGGCTGGTCTCAAGCTCCTAACCTCAAGTGATTCACCCGCCTTGGCGGGTGCTGGCATTACAGGCATAAGCCACTGCGCCTGGCCCTCCTCCCTAAATCATTTTATGAGACCAGCATCATCCTACTATTGAAACCTGGTAAAGACACAACAACAAAAAAAGAAAACTTCAGGCCAGTATCTCTGATGAACATCAATGCAAAAATCCTCAATAAAATACTGGCAGGCCGGACATGGTGACTCATGCCTATAATCCCAGAACTTTGGGAGCCTGAGGCAGGTGGATCACTTGAGACCAGGAGTTTGAGACCAGCCTGGCCAACATGCGAAACCCTGTCTCTACTTAAAAAAAAAAAAAAGGCCAGGCGAGGTGGCGTGTGCCTATAGTCCCAACTACTTGGGAGGCTGAGGCAGGAGAATCGCTTGAAACCAGGAGTGGGAGGTTGCAGTGAGCCAAGATCATGCCACTGTGCTCTAGCCTGGGCGACAGAGTAAGACTCCATCTCTATAAATGAATGAATGAATGAATAAATAAATAAATAAATAAAACTGGCAAACTGAATCCAGCAGCACATCAAAAAGCTTATCCACCACAATCAAGTTGACTTCATCCCAGGGATGCAAGGCTGGTTCAACAGCCACAAATCAATAAATATAATTAATCACATAAACCAAACCAATAACAAAAACCACATGATTATCTTAATAGATGCAGAAAAGGCCTTTGATAAAATTCAACATCCCTTCATGCTAAAAACTCTCAATAAACTAGGTATTGATGGAATGTAACTCAAAATAAGAGCTATTTATGACAAACTCACAACCAATATCATACTGAATGGGCAAAAGCTGGATGCATTTCCTTTGAAAACTGGCAAAGACAAGGATGCCCTCTCTCACCACTCACATTCAACATAGTATTGGAAGATCTGGCCAGGGTAGTCAGGCAAGAAAAAAAAAATAAAGCAAATTTAAATAGGAAAAGAGGAAGCTGATAACCAATTTCAGCAAAGTCTCAGGATACAAAACTAATGTGCAAAAATCACAAGCATTTCTATATACCAATAGAAAAGCAGAAAGCCAAATCATGAATGAACTCTTATTCACAATTGATAAAAGAGAATAAAATACCTAGGAATACAGCTAACAAGGGACATGAAGGACCTCTTCAAGGAGAACTGCAAACCACTGCTCAAGGAAATAAGGGAGGACACAGATGGAAAAACATTCCTTCCTTATGGATAAGAAGAATAGATATTGTGAAAAGGGCCATACTGCCCTAGGTAATTTATAGATTCAATGATATACCCATCAAACTAACATTGACATTCTTCACAGATTTAGAGAAAACTATTTTAAAATTCATATGGAATCAAAACAATCCTAAGCAAAAAGAACAAAGCTGGAGCCATCAAGTTACTTGACTTCCAACTATGCTACAAGGTTAGCTGGAGCCATCAAGTTACCTGACTTCAAACTATGCTACAAGGCTACAGTAGCCAAAACAGCACGGTACTGGTACCAAAAGAGACATATAGACCAATGGAACAGAACAGAGACCTCAGAAATAAGACCACACATCTACAACCGTCTGATCTTCAACAAACCTGACAAAAACAAGCAACAGGGAAAAGATTCCCTATTTAATAACTGCTGCTGGGAAAACTGGCTAGCCATATGCAGAAAACTGAAACTGGACCCCTTCCTTATACCTTATACAAAAATTAAATCAAGATAGATTAAAGACTTAAATGTAAAACCCAAAACCATAAAAACCCTAGAAGAAAACCTAGGCAATACCATTTAGAACATAGACATGGGCAAAGGTTTTATGATGAAATCTCCAAAAGCAACTGCAACAAAAGCTAAAATAGACAAATGGGATCTGATTAAACTAAAGAGCTTCTGAACAGCAAAAGAAACTATCATCAGAACAAACAGGTAATTTACAGAATGTGAGAAAATTTTTGCAATCAACCCAACTGACAAAGGTTTAATATCCAGAATTTACAACGAATTTAAACAAATTTACAAGAAAAAAAAAAAACATCATAACTGGGCAAAGGAGGCCAGGTGCAGTGGCTCACACCTGTAATCCCAACATTTTGGGAGGCTGAGCAGTTGGGTGGAACACATGAGGTCAGGAGTTCAAGATCAGCCTGACCAACATGATAAAACCTCATCTCTACTAAAAATACAAAAATTAGCCAGGTGTGGTAGCACACACCTGTAATCCCAGCTACTCAGGAGGCTGAGGCATGAGAACTGCTTGAACCCAGGACGTAGAGATTGCAGAGAGCCAAGATCATGCCAGTGCACTCCAGCCTGGGCGACAGAGTGAGACTCTGTCTCAAAAAAAAAAAAAAGATGGACAAAGGATATGAACAGACACTTCTCAAAAGAAGACATTTATGCGGCCAACAAACATACAGAAAGAAGCTTAATATCACTGATCATTAGAGAAATGCAAATTAAAACCACAATGCAAATTAAAACTGCTGTCATCTCATGCCAGTCAGAATGGAGATTATTAGAAAGTCAAGAAACAACAGGTGCTGGTGAGGGTGTGGAGAAATAGGAACGCTTTTACATTGTTGGTGGGAATGTAGATGAGTTCAACCATTGTGGAAGACAGTGTGGCAATTCCTCAAGGATCTAGAACCAGAAATACCATTTAAGCCAGCAATCCCATTACTGGGTATATACCCAAAGGAATATAAATCATTCTATTATAAAGATCCATGCACAGGTATGTTATTGAAGCACTAATCACAATATCTAAGACATGGAAGTAACCCAAATGCCCATCAGCGATAGACTGGATAAAGAAAATGTGGTACACATCCACCATGGAATACTATGCAGCCACAAAAAGGAATGAGATCATGTCCTTTGCAAGGACATGGATGAGGCTGGAAGCCATCATTCTTAGCAAACTAACACAGGAACAGAAAACCAAATATCCCATGTTCTCACTTATAAGTGGGAGTTGATCAATGAGAACACATGGACATGAAGATGGGAACAACACACACCAGGGCCTATCGGTGGTAGTGGGGTAGGGCAAGGGGAGGGAGAGCATCGGTACAAACAGCTAATGCATGTGGGGCTTAAAACGTAGGTGACAGGTGATAGGTGCAGCAAATCACCATAGTACACGTATACCTGTGTAACAAACCTGCACGTTCTGCACATGTATCCCAGAACTGAAAGTAAAAAATAAATAAATAAATAAATAATAAAAATACCCCAAATGCTACAAGATTATTTACATTAAAATTATCCAAAGAATATAAAAGTAAATAGAAATAAAATGTATTTCAGTGTTTATGTAATGCATATATAACAATTCCATATATATGCAATATGTGATAAAATATACTTCAGTATATATGTCATGTTGTGGCAAATGCAATAGAGAAAAAGAGCTTGCAAATTGAGTACAAGAAAAAACACCCAGTGGAAGTTGAAAACAACATTCTGGCTGGCAGTAAATCACACAGCTGGTGCCACTTGGGGAGTAAAAAGGAAAAATATATTTAAAGCCTGGTGATTTTTTTGGAAGACTCAAAAATACACCCTCCAGTTTCTTAAAAATAGTTTTTTCTTAACTGTAAACCTCATGCTCTCTGTTTTCCTTATAGGCTTAATAACTCCAGTTGATATTTCAAGGAGATTTTTATTTTAGAACTTGAAAATAATATTATACTAAAAATCATATAGTATGATTAGGTGAGAACAGAAAGCAATGGGCAGGAAAAAGCCCTATCAATAATTCAAATATATTATAAAATGACAAGAATCTTTAAAGTACGGTAGTAACATTGGAATAAAAGACCATTAATGAAATAAAATATAGAGCATAGAAATATGCCCTGTTTTATGGTTAATATTAGATAAAGGAGGAATTACAAAACCATAAGAAAGAAGAAAGTATTTTTTAACATATTGACAATTTATAAATTTTGAAAAAAAAAATGCTCACTTCACCCTATAGTTCCAAATAAAATCTAAATAGATTGAATATTAGAATCTGAAGAAATTAAAACCAAAGGAGAAAAGGTAAGAAAAGTGACCATTTGTCAAATATCCGATGAAACACGCTGAACACATAAGTAACATGATATTGACAATATAATCACATTACATGTATGTACCTTAAAAAAACTGAAATACAAAAGAAAATAGCAAGCTAGATAAAAACATTAGCAGCAAAAACGACCAAAAAATGAGTTATTACTTTACAGAAAGTTTATACAAACCAATAAGAAAACTGCAAATGAGCAAATTATATCAGGCAGCAATTCTTTAATGAAGAAATAAAAGTAGCCAATAAAAAGTTAGAAAATGGCCAGGTGCAGTAGCTCAGGCCTGTAATCCTACCACTATGGGAGGCTGAGGCGGGGGATCTCTTGAGGTCAGGAGTTCAAGACCAGCCTGGCCAATATGGTGAAACCCAACATGGTGAAAACTGTCTCTACAAAAATTACAAAAATTAGCCAGACATGGTGGCATACGACTGTAATCCCAGCTACTTGGGAGTATGAGGCAGGAGAATCGCTTGAACTAAGGAGGCGGAAGCTGCAGTGAGCCAAGATCGCACCACTGCACTCCAGCCTGGTGACAGAGTGAGACTCTCTCTGAAAGGAGAGAGAGAAGAAAGAGAGAGAGGGAGAGATGAGTTTTTCAAAAGAGAAGCATGACCATAATTTTACACCTGTAATCCCAGCACTTTGGGAGGCCCAGGCAGGCGGATCACCTGAGGTCAGGAGTTCAAGACCAGCCTGGCCAACATGGTGAAACCCCATCTCTACTAATAATAGAAAAATGAGCGAGGCCTGGCAGAGGGTGCCTGTAATCCCAGCTAGTCAGGAGACTGAAGCGGGAGAATCACTTGAACCTGGGAGGCAGAGGTTGCAGTGAACTGAGATCAGGCCACTGCATTCCAGCCTGGGCAACAGAGCGAGACTCCCTCTCAAAAAAAAAAAGTAATAATAATAATTACTGTGAACTGACAGCTGAAATAAACACCCAAGGGCAATGGCTCAGTAACATCGTTGTCACATATGCAGTGCCTCACTTTAGAAAAAGTGAGAACTACGGAAGTGTCCAGAGAGCTTTTTAAAGACTATTACAGCACCAATTTAAAATTATTCTTGCCAGTCGTGGTGATGCGAGCCTGTAGTCTCAGTTACTTGGAAGACTGAGACAGGAGGATTTCTCGTGCCCTGGAGTCCAGCCTGGGCAACATAGTGAGATCCTATCTCTAAAATTAAAAAAATTAAAAATTAATATATAAAGGTATCTTTATTAGGTAATACGCATACATAAGTTACAAAAATTTTAAAGTAGAGAAAGATGTGCAGTAAAAAGTAAATTTCCCTTCCACTTTAGTTACCCTCTCAAAAGAAAAGAACTGCTACCAGTTTCTCAGAGCTAAAACTATCTTACGTAACCTTTCTTCCCCAAAACTTTTTGTATTTCCATTTCAGTTTTCTACAACCTTAATCCACACACAGACTCTACATAGTGTAGTCATAAAGAGGACTGTACCACAGCACAAAGTTAACCCTCTGAAACAGGCTAATATAATGACTAGGAAACAGATAAAGCCAGCCCACTGTCAAGATAATATTAATGGGCTTTGGATACTATTCTTCAATGTGAAAGAGAACTCACTTTTATCAAGGTGTATTTTAGGATTAGATTGGTTTATTTGAAACAATCACTATACCAAGGGGAGTGGGGTTAGCCTGAGTTAGACAATTCAGGCATGTCCCTTACAGCTGGGGTCAGCCCTAAGCCATAATGACAATATATCAGAACAAGGTGGAAATTGACCTTATTGGTCAGCCTCAGTGTCCAATACACCAAAAATCTCTCTGTGACATTGACACAAACATGAAGAAGTCACAACTATTTAATTCTTAATTTAGAAAAACCATCAAAGTACACGACCTGCCTTAGACTGTGTGGAGAAAATAAGTATATTTACCTACACAGGGTTAGACAAAGTTATTCTATGAACTTAACAGAAAAAATTATTTAATTGTTATAAAATTTCCATAGTCTCCCCTTATCTGTGGAAGACACATTCCAAGACCCCCATTCCAAGATGCCTGAAACATGGATAGTACTAAACCTGATTGCCATTGATAACCTACAGGTCACATTTGACAGTTTTCTTTAAAAGTAAATAGGTGAACGGGCACAGGGGCTCATGCCTCTAAGCTCGGCACTTTGGGAGGCAGAGGCGGGGGGATCACTTGAGGTCAGGAGTTCGAGACCAGCCGGGCCAACATGGTGAAACCCCATCCCTAATAAAAATACAAAAATTAGCCTGGCAGATGTCTGTAATTAGGTGGCAGATACCTGTAATCCCAGATACTTGAGAGACTGAGGCAGGAGAATCACTTGAACTTGGGAGGCAGAGGTTGCAGTGAGCCGAGATCATGACATTGCACTCCTGCCTGGGCAATACAGCAAGACTCTGTCTCAAAAATAAATAAATAAGTAAACAGGCTCCCAGATTAACGGCCTAAGGAAGGTTTTATAATTCATGGCAACCCCTGTCCCTGAGTAAAGAATCTGATCATAAGTTACTCAAATTGTTGATGTGCTGATTAATGCATAACCTACTGACACTGGAAGGATACTGATTTATTTCTGAATCTTAAAGTTTTACTGACTGTCTTGCATGTAGATATTAATATTTTAGCCCATATGTTGCAACTGTATCCAAAATTGCAACCTCTTTATGGTATCCTCCAATAAAAAAAGCACAACCATGGTGAGAGGAATGCCCCTTCCTTCTCATAAACTTTCCTACAAAAGCCCTCCAATTATGAGACTCCAGAATGCTCCCAGTTTTGTTGTGTGTTTTCCCAGGTCAATCCTCATATTTGGCTTCCAATAAACCTTTATCAAATGATTTCTACCTCAAAAGTTTTAGTTTTGGTTAACACCATCAATTGGACCGTGTTTCTGTTCCTATCTACTACCCACAAATGTAAGGCCTTTTCCTTTTAACTAAGCACTTATCATCATCTGTACCTATAACTTTTGCAGTTTGAGATACAACAGCAAAACTAGCATGAAATTATTTTTCCTTCTTCACAGTTTCACAGATATATTTGTTCTTACCATAGATCTTAGCAACCTTGACACACAATTTTTTCTTTCCTTTTTGAGAACTTTCACCTTTTCACTCAAAGGAAGTACTTCATGGTTTCTCTTTGGCATATCTGAATTACTAACATCATTACTCCTGCACTTTGAGACCATCATTAAATAAAAGGGTTACTTGAACACATGCATTGCAATAACACAACAGTCAATCTAATAACTGAGAAGACTACTATATGACTAATGAGCAGGTACCATATGCAGTGTGAAAATACTAGACAAAGAGATGATTCATCTCCCAAATGAAAAGTCATGAGATTTCATCGTGCTATTCAGAGTGTTCTGTATTTTAAAACTTAGGAATTGTTTATTTCTGAATTTTCCATTTTATATTTTTGGACCACGGTTGAGCACAGGTAACTGAGACCATGGAAAGTGATATCTCTAATAAGGGGGGAACTTCTGTATTCCATATTACAATCTATCATCTAAAACTATTAAAGACACCAAAGGCAGCCTAATTTATCCACATGATTTAACAAAAACAGATCAGATATTTACATTTTTTTCTTTTTCTTTTCTTTTTTTTTTTTCTTGTCATCCAGGCTGGAGTGCAATGGTGTGATCTTGCTCACAGCAACCTCCACGTCCCAGGTTCAAGCTATTCTCCTACCTCAGCCGCCCGAGTAGCTGGGATTACAGGCACCTGTCACAATGCCTGGCTAATTTTTAGAGACAATGTTTCACCATGTTGGCCAGGCTGGTCTTGAACTCCTGACTTCAGGTGATCCGCCCACCTTGGCCTCCCCATGCTAGGATTACAGGTGTAAGCCACCGTGCTCTGTTCTCTAAAATTTTTTTCAAATAGGCCAATTTACTGTTAACAATAGATAAGAAGCAAATAGCACCAAATTCCTATTCCCCTATTCTTTCATGCCTCACCTCAGAGTGTGTTGTCCTTCTGAGAAGAACAAAAAATACAAAAAGTTTTCAGGAAGAAAGGTTACATAAGATGGATTTAGCTCTGAGAAACTGGCAGCAGTTCTTTTCTTCCAAATAGTCTCTCCCCTTCAAGGCACATGTGACTGGCTACTGACACAGCGTTAATGGCTCCTCCAGGACCATTGCTTGTCCATAGGCTCTCCATAAAGCCTTTCCTGGAAAGGGAGCTGGAGAGCTAAAGTAGGGTCTATAGCTACAATTCAAATTTTACATAATGCATGCTAGTATGCTTCTCTCTACCCAAAATAGGCACTTGTCCCACTCATCCAAGTTTCCTACCTAAGAAGCAATAGCCTTTACATAATAAAGACCCATTTATGGAACCAAATACCTAACTGTTTTATCTTGCTTAAGATGACAATGTTCGGCAATATTTAGAAAATAAATTACTTTCATGAGCATAAAGTCCTGATGAGTACAAAATGTTGTCTAGCTCACTATATAATACATTCCCAAAACATTACAAACTAAATTGTAACTTTTGCTTGTCCTTTTCCCAAGAGGAGATAATCATAAATAATTCTGCCTAAGGAACTCCCATTAAAGGCCTGACACATCTTCCCTTTCCTCTCTCCAAATGAGATGATCTCATAGAAACTTACATCTTCAATTTGTCATACTACAAATAATTGTTGGTATCTATTCTTAACATTATAGTCTGCTTTTTTTTTTTCAGTTACAAATTTTTTACATAGTGCTAATATATTTGCTGCATCTTTTTAGCAGAGATTTAAAAGAAAATGATTTATGTTTCATTGATACAGAGTATAATCAATCCTTTAAAAAAATTTCTTTCTTTTGGTGTTTTTTTTTTTTTTTTTTTTTTTTTTTTTTTTTTTTTTTTTTTTTTTGCTTGTTTGTTTGTTTGAGACGGAGTCTTGGTCTTGTGGCCCAGGCTGGTCTGTAAAAGCGCAATCTTGGCTCAGGGCAACCTCTACATTCCAGGTTCAAGCAATTCTCCTGCCTCAGCCTCCCAATAAGCTGGGACTACAGGCACGTGCCACCACACCTGGCTAATTTTTTTGTATTTTTAGTGAAGACAGGGTTTCATCATGTTGTCCAGGCTGGTCTGGAACTCCTGGCCTCAGGTGATCTGCCCACCTCGGCCTCCCAAAGTGCTGGGATTACAGGCAAGAGCTACCACTCCAGGCCAATTTTTTTTTCAGTCGTTTTGGGGGAACAGGTGATATTTTGTTACATGGATAAGTTCTTCAGTGGTAATCTCTGAGATTTTGGTGCACCTGTCACCCAAGCAGTGTACACTCTACCCAGCGTGTAGTCTTTTATCCCTCACCCACTTTGTTCCCTTCCTCTCAAGTCCTCAAAGTCCATTATATCATTCCTATGCCTTTGTGTCCTCGTAACTTAGCTTCCACTACAAGTGAGAACACAGGATACTTGGTTTTCCATTCCTGAGTTACTTCACTCAGAATAATGTTCTCCAACTCCATCCAGGTTGCAGCAAGTGCCATTATTTCATTACTTTTTATGGCTGAGTGGTATTCAGTGGTGTATATTCTTTATCCAATTGTTGGTCAATGGGCATTTATACTGGTTCTGTATTTTTTTCAGTTGCAAATTGTGCTACTATAAACATGAGTGTGCAAGTGTTTTTTTCATATAATGACTTATTTTCCTCTGGGTAGATACCCAGTAGTGGGAGTTCTAAATCAAATGGTAGTTCTTTAAGGAGTCTCCACACGGTTTTCCACAGTGGTTGTACTAGTTTACATTCCCACCAGCAGTGTAAAAGTGTTCCCTCTTCACAACATCCAAACCAATATCTATTATTTTTTTGATTTTTTAATTATAGCCATTCTTGAAGGAGTAAGGTGGTATCTCATTGTGTTCCCTGATAATTACTGATGTTGAGCATTTTTCTTACATTTATTGGCCATTTGTATATCTTTTCTTTTCTTTTCTTTTCTTTTTGGCAGGGGGACGGAGTCTTGTTCTGTCTGCCAGGCTGGAGTGCAGTGGCATGATCTCGGCTTACTGCAACCTCTGCCTCCCGAGTTCAAGGGATTCTCCTGCCTCAGCCTCCTGAATAGCTGGGATTACAGGCGCTTATTACCACGCCCAGCTAATTTTTGTATTTTTAGTAGAGATGGGGTTTCAACATGTTGGCCAGGCTGGTCTCAAACTCCTGACCTCAGGAAATCCATCCACCTCGACCTCCCAAAGTGCTGGGATTACAGACATGAGCCACCACACCCAGCCTGTGTATCTTCTTCTGAGAATTATCTACTCATGTCCTTTGCCCACTTTTATGTGGGATTATTTGTTTTTTCTTGATTTGTTTGAGTTCCTTGTAGATTCTGGATATTACTCCTTTGTCAGGTGCATAGTCTGTGAATATTTTCTCTGATTCTGTGGGTTGTCTGTTTGCTTATTATTTCTTTTGCTATGTAGAAGCTTTTTATTTTAATTAGGTCCCATCTATTTATCTTTTTGTTGCATTTGCTTTTGGGTTCTCGGTCATGAACTTTTTGTCTAAGCCAACATCTAAAAGAGTTTTACCAATTTTATCTTCTAGAATTTGTATGGTTTCACGTCTTAGATTTAAGTATTTGACTCACCTTGAATTGATTTTTGTATAAGATGAGAACAAGGATTTTTCATTCTTTTACACGTGGCTTGCTAATTATCCCATCACCATTTGTTGAATAGAATGTCCTTTCCTCACTTTATATTTTTGTTTGCTTTGTTGGAGATCAGTTGGCTGTAAGCATTTGGCTTTATTTCTGGGTTTTCTACTCTGTTTCATTGGTCTATGTCAATATTCCTGATGAACACAGGTGCAAAAATCCTCAACAAAATAGTAGCTAACCAAATCCAACAGCATATCAAAAAGATAATACACCATGATCAAGTAAGTTTCATACCAGGGATGCAGGGATAATTCAGCATACACAAGTCAATAAATACATCACATACGCAGAGTTAAAAACAGAAATCATATGATCATCTCAACAGATAAAGAAAAGGCATTTGGCAAAATCCAGCACCACTTTATGATTAAAACCCTCAGCAAAATTAGCACAGAAGGGATATATCTCAAGGTAATAAAAGCCATCTATGACAGTCCCACAGTCAACATTATACTGAATGGGGAAAAGTTGAAAGCATTTCCCCTGACAACTGGAACAAGGCAAGGATGCTCACTTTCGCTACTTTTACTCGACATCGTACTGAAGTCCTAGCCAGAGCAATCAGACAAGAGAAAAATAAAGGGCATCCAAATTGGTTAAGAGGAAGTCAAACTGTCGCTGTTTACCAATGATATGATCATATACCCAGAAAATGCTAAAGACTCATCCAAAAAGCTCCTAGATCTGATAAATGAATTCAGTAAAATTTCAGGATACAAAAATCAATGTACACAAATCAGTATCATGGCTATGCACCAACAAGGACAAGGTTGAGAAACAATCAATAACTCAATCCTTTTTACAGCAACTGCAGAAAATAAAAATAAAATAAAATACTTAGGAACATACCTAACCAAATAAGTGAAATATCTCTACAAGGAAAACTACAAAACACTGCTGAAAGACATCATCAACCACACAAACAAATGGAAACACATCCCATGCTCCTAGATGGGTAGAATCAATATTGGGAAAAATGACCATACTGCCAAAAGCAATCTACAGATTCAATGCAATTCCCACAAAACTAGAAAAAAAATCCTAAAATTCATGTGAAACCAAAAAAGACCCCACATAGCCAAAGCAAGACTAAGCAAAAAGAACAAATCTGGAGGCATCACATTACCCAACTTCAAACTATACTACAAAGCTATAGTTACCAAAACAGCATGGTACTAGTATGTACTATCTGCTTTTCTAATACATTGAAACCAGTGTTGTAGTATACCCATTTATTATAGATTTAATAGTTACCATGTAAGTTCAATGCCTTTAGTAAACCAAACTTTCCAGTATAGTTTTTATGTGCATATAACATAATATTAAGACAAATCTAAATTTTTCACAATTATTTGCTAGATAAATGTGGAGTCCTAACTGGGAGGAGGTGGGGGCAGAGTCAAGCTGGTGGGACCAGGGTAAAGCAAAAAGAAGCAGCAAATGAGCTATAATACAAGTCTGCCTTTCTTCATGGTCCAGGACACATAACTGTCCTGTGCAAACAACTCACAACCTTCCTGTGACCAGTTATCACCAGACCCTCAGCTGATAGAAAAACTGTAAGTTAGCTCAATGCAACCTTGACATTAATACTGCACAAAGCCCTCTTCAACACACAGCACAAGCTCCATTCTATAAAATCCTATAAAATTTCCAGCACCTCTGTCTCTTTGTAGTTAGCTCCTCTCTTGCTAACTTGCCTGTTGCTTTCTTGCAATGTATTTTCATACTTTCTCTAACAAATCTGTCTTTATTTATCTACAACTGTCTTGGTAAATTTTTCTTACCCCCACACTTCTAGCCCCAGATAGTCACTATTCATCCACCACAGTAAAGATATCATACAACTTGCCCAGGCACGGTGGCTCATGCCTGTAATCCCAACACTTTGGGAAGCTGAGGCGGGTGGATCACTTGAGGGCAGGAGTTCAAGACCAGCCTGGCCAATGTGGTGAAACCCTGTCTCTACTAAAAATACAAAAATTAGCCGAGCATGTTGGCATGCACCTGTAATCCAAGCTACTCAGGAGGCTGAGGCAGGAGAATCACTTGGACCGGAGGTGGAGGTTGTAGTGAGCAGAGATGGCAAGACTCTGTCTCGAAAACACACACACACACACACACACACACTACTTAATTCAAACAGCTATTGATTACTAGAGTCATATGAAAGTACCAACATTTGATCATTTTGACCTACAAAAACAGCCACGTCCAGGTATGGTGGCTCACACCTATAATCCCAGCACTTTGGGAGGCTGAGGCAGGAGTATTGCTTGAGCCCAAGAGTTCAAGGCTGCAGTGAGCTATTACTGCATCACTGCACTCCAGCCTAGGTGACAGAGCAAGACCCTGTCTCTAAAATTAATTAATTAAAAATAGCAATTCATTTGATTCCATCTTATTCCATAGTGATTTTAAGATAGTATACACAAACTGAATAATAATAAAAGAGAATGGAGGAGGCAGTCACCACAGCAACATCAGCAGTGCATCTAGCTCACAGAGCTCCAGTCAAAGCAGAAGTGGGGTAAGAAGGTACCATAGCTCATACAAAGCAAACTGCCTGCAAATCGACCAGTGGTAATGCATCCAGAAAGCAAATGGCTAAAAAAGCCACTCGAGAGAGGGCACCCTCTACTTAAGGGGTGAAGAAACCTCATCATTATAGACCTGGTACTGTGGCACTCCTTGAAATGAGACATTAAGAGAAGTCCCTTGAACTTATGATTTGCCAAATTCCCTTCCAGCATCTAGCGTGAGAAATAGCTCAAACTTTAAAACAGATCTGCACTTCCAGAGCATAGCTATTGGTGTTTTGCAGGAGGTAAGTGAAGCCCATCTGGTTGGCCTTTTTAAAGACACCAAACTGTGTGCTATCCACGTGTAATAAATTATGCCAAAAGACATTCAGGTAGCATGCTGCATATGTGGGAAAAAGTGCTTAAGAATCCACTATGATAGGAAACATTCACTCTAAAAAAAAATTCTCTTCTTCCTGTTATTGGTAGTTCTGAACATTATATTTTTTTCTTGGGGTCAAAAGGTACTTAAATATATGATTGTGAGTGGATAAACAGGGGACAGGAAACAGATATTGGCAGTTTTTCCATTTTCATTTGCGTGTGAATTTTTAGTATAAATGCCAGGGATGTAAAGTATTAATGCAAGTCAAAATGTTTCAGTGAACAAGTTTCAGTGTTTCAACTTTATAATGGTTATAAATAACCCTGTTAAAATTTTCTGGACAGTGCCAGCATTTTTAAAACAAGTAAATGCTTATTGATGGCAACTAAAGGGTGTTTGTTGCAAGTTTATCATACAGTAGATTCCATCCATTCACTTTTCTAACTGAATTGTCCCACATGCAAGTACATATTTTTAATGTTGTCTGTCTTCTGTGCTATCCCTGCAAGTTTGCTATCAAAATACATTAAACTACAAAAAAGAAAGAGAGAAGAGATGAACCAACTGTTGTTATCTAGAATTCAATTTTGACTGATACATAAAATGTTTTTCCTACTTTCAAGATTTTTTTTTTTTTTTTTTTTTAGACGGAGTCTCGCTCTGCCGCCCGGGCTGGAATGCACTGGCCGGATCTCAGCTCACTGCAAGCTCCGCCTCCCGGGTTCACGCCATTCTCCTGCCTCAGCCTCCGGAGTAGCTGGGACTACAGGCGCCCGCCACCACGCCCGGCTAGTTTTTTTTTTGTATTTTTTAGTAGAGACGGGGTTTCACCGTGTTAGCCAGGATGGTCTCGATCTCCTGACCTCGTGATCCGCCCGTCTCGGCCTCCCAAAGTGCTGGGATTACAGGCTTGAGCCACCGCGCCCGGCCCCTACTTTCAAGATTATGGAACATGTATGGTCTTCACATCTAGAATTTTAAAACCTTAATGATGGGCAAGGCCTGAAAAATGAGGAAATTTACACAAAATATGAAAAAGTCCACAATGACCACATTGGCTTTTCTTTCCTTTCCTTTCCTTTTCTTTCCTTTTCTTTCTTTTTTTTTTTTTTTTTGAGACAGAGTTTCCCTCTGTCACCCAGACTGGAGTTCATTGGTGCTGGGAGGTTCACTTCAACCTCTGCCTTCTGGGCTCATGTAGCTGGGATTACAGGCATGTGCCACCACGCCTGGCTAATTTTTGTATTTTTAGTAGAGATCAGATTTCACCATGTTGGCCAGGCTGATCTCAAACTTCTGCCTCGGCCTCCCAAAGTGCTGAGATTACAGGTATGAGGCACTGCACCTGGCCAATGATCATATTTTCATTAGAAAAGGTGTACTTTTTTTAAAGAAATGTAAGATAATACTGTCAAACTTTGGAGTTTCAGAGAAAACATCTAAACTGTTCTTTGTTAGCTTAACATTATTTGAAAATACTGAAAAATACTAGAAAGAAAGTAACTTCTTCCAAATTAAAATTCTATAAAAAAGAAGACAAGCTGGGCACGGTGGCTCATGCCTATAATCCCAGCTCTTTGGGAGGTCATGGCAGACAGATCACTTGAAGTTAGGAGTTCCAGACCAGCCTGGCCAACATGTTAAAACCCTGCCTCTACTAAAAATACAAAAATTAGTTGGGTACATGGTGGTGTGCGCCTGTAATTCTTGCTACTGGGGAGGCTGAGACATGAGAATCACCTGAACCTGGGAAGTGGAAGTTGCAGTGAGCCGAGATTGCACCATTGCACTCCAGCCTACGCAACAGAGTGAGACTCTGTATCAAAAAATAAAAATAAATTTTAAAAAAAGACAAAGTCATTCACACCAACCCTCTAATTCCTTTCTTCTGACATAGTTATGCCATGCAGATTAGCTATATATACTTATAAGTTATGTTTATACAAATGATATAAAATTGGCCTGTATCCAGTGTAATGGCTCTGATGAAAAAAAGATGGCCTATGGCTTGCTTTTTCTATTAATTTTTCTATTAATTTTTTTTTAGAGATGGGGGTCTCACTATGTTGCCCAGCCTGGGCTTGAACTCCTGGCCTCAAGCAATCCTCCTACCTCAGCCTCCTGAGTAGTTGGGACTACAGATGTGTGCCACCACACCTTTGTTTTTTCTTCTTAATTAATCATGGATGCTTTCCTGATCAGTACTGTCAACCTTTTATAAAAGATGCTATAAAAGATATTTATTTTGGGGCTAGAGCATTGCAATGAGAATATGTGTGCCATAGTAAATTATGTACATATTCAGAGAGGTAAAGGAAGGCAAGGGTTTTTAAGGGAAAAAATGAGGAGGATCACAGAATTGTTTTGACATCATTATCCTTGGCTATAAAGATCTATAACAAATATGACGCCAGTGCAGGGTTGGAAAGGCAGTTGTTGGGCAGATGTCCCTGTAGAAGTATTTCTTGTGTAAGGTTGCAATGGATTTTATGAAAGATTGTGGTTTTTACAGTCTTTGTGATAGTTTTTATTATCAGGCATATAAGCATGAGAGCCTTTTCTTTATGACGTTCACCAGCTCTATTTGTCAGTGGGCTTTGTATTTTTTTTTGACATCAGTAACTTCATTTTGATTCTGACAACATCCACATTTTCCTCATTTCATCAAGATCTTCCTCCAAGAGCATCACTGACTAATCACCCTGTAGTTTGGTTTTGATGTCCCTCAGTACAGAATGGACCTGTCTTTGTTATTGGTCTTCTCTCCTATTATAGGGAGTAATTGGCAACTAGGAGTCAGTGTCAAAACTCTTTTTTTTTTTTTTTTTTGAGGCGGAGTCTCGCTCTGTCGCCCGGACTGGAGTGCAGTGGCCAGATCTCAGCTCACTGCAAGCTCCGCCTCCCGGGTTCACGCCATTCTCCTGCCTCAGCCTCCGGAGTAGCTGGGACTACGGGCGCCCGCCACCTCGCCCGGCTCGTTTTTTGTATTTTTAGTAGAGACGGAGTTTCACCGTGTTAGCCAGGATGGTCTCGATCTCCTGACCTCGTGATCCGCCCGTCTCGGCCTCCCAAAGTGCTGGGATTACAGGCTTGAGCCACCGCGCCCGGCCGTCAAAACTCTTTTAGCCATGTTTGAGCAACAAGGGAGGTTTAAAGGGAGTAGCTGTAAGGCTCAGTCTACCTGAAGTCCATTAATAAGTTCTGTTCTGTGGTCTTTTGTTTTCATCTCAAAGTATTGGGTCAGCATTATTTTGTTAGGAGTTGTACTTCCGCAAAAATTTTACAGTTAACATACACAAAGTTGAAAAAGGGAAGAGACGAAGTAAAATTAATAGTAATATGACTATTCTAATTTGTATAATTATTTTGAGCCATTAATCTAGGCTTAAAGATAACCAATTGAATAAATCAAATGACCATAGGGAATTAGGCGAGACCTATTGTAACCAGGTGAACTACTTTCTTATTTTGTATATATGGGTCTCAACTTTTCCAGAGGAATTTATCCAGGTATAGCACATGGTATTGCCAATAGCACAGACATTTTCTTATTTAACCAATGGACACTAAACAATTTTGTTGTTTTGTTTTGAGACAGGGTCTCTCTCTCTGTCACCCAGACTGGAGTGCTGTGGCACGATCTTGGCACTGCAACCTCACCTTCCAAGTTCAAGTGATTCTCCCGCCTCAGCCTCCCAAGTAGCTGGGACTACAAGTGTATGCCACCATGCCTGGCTAATTTTTGTGTTTTTAGTGAAGACAGAGTTTCACCATGTTGGCCAGGCTGCTGTCGAACTCCTGACCTCAGGTGATCCGCTCACCTCGGACTCCCAAAGTGCTGGGATTACAGGCATGAGCCACTGCGCCCGGCCTACTAAACAATTTCTCAGGTTAGGCTCTCTTAAGTTACCAGCAGAATATACTGATGGTGAAATTTCAATTACATCATTAGCTTACCAAGTGTAAAAGGTAGCATTAAGAGGGGTAAGAGTCTACTCAGGAGGCTGAGGCGGGAGAATGGCATAAACCCGAGAGGCAGAGCTTGCAGTGAGCTGAGATCCGGCCACTGAACTCCAGCCTGGGCAACAGAGCGAGACTCCGTCTCAAAAAAAAAAAAAAGGGTCTAATTATGATATGGAGTCTTGCTTCAATGTCTTGAGAAAAGCTATCTACATCATGAAAACATCAACTGCTGCTCCTGGTTTGTAATCTGAAAGTCTCTGGTCATGACACCAAGTGGCTTGGTAAACCTTTTGTGTGGCCCATACATCAGGCATGAGGTTTGTTTCTTAAATTTCATCTAGTTTTGACTTATAGGGATTTAGGAACAAAGAAGCTTACTGCCAATTATTTAAGGAAATTAGGAGAATTCAAGGTCTGATCTAGTTTACAGGTAGATAACAAGAACTTGAAAAAAAATGCACAGAGCTACTATCTAATAACAGCTGTATTAAATTTCTTTAGAAATATAACTTTTTCTCTCTACACTGATCATTAGGAATCTCAGGCTTAAAAAACTTCTTGAGCATGGGAAGCCAAACCAAGGCAGACTTTAGACTTTATTTCAGTCTTAAGGTTCTTGGATCTGCCAAGAAGCAACAATTTTTAATCACTCACTGTAAGACTAGAAACTCCTAAAGCCAGACATTTTATGCAAACTCTTGCAAACTCTTAAATACAACATTTTATTCAGAGCCTTGGTAAATGACTAGGGGCACTGACTCACACCTGTAATCCCAGAAACTTGGGAGGCCAAGGCCAGAGGATCCTGGATAACTTGAGGTCAGGAATTTGAACAACGGTTTGGCAAACTTTGAGGTCATCAAAGCATCTTCTTGAAAAATATGACTTTAGAAAATAGCCAACATTTGTATTAGACTATGTTCTTGAGAAATAAAAGAATCAGAGAAAGAAAAGCAGTAAGAAATTTACAAATATGTACACACACAAATAGGGAGAAAGATAAAGTAATTATCTCACACATATGTATTTATAATAAAATTATATTTAGAAGAATAGATAAGGAAGCTAGTTATAAAATGGGTCTTTTAATCTCCTAAGGCAAAGGCGTTTAAAGTCCAAAGCTCAGAGTGCTATTTAATCCTTTTTTGTGTGTGTTCTGAAGACTAAAGTTTGTCAACCTGCAGAAGTAATTAGGCAGTCCAGTTTGCAAAGTGAAGTTAATGAAAAATACAAAATCCTAATCAGATTTAGTTTGGAGTCAGCTTTAAAGAATAGCACTTTCGGGCTGGGTGCAGTGGCTCAGGCCTGTAATCCCAGCACTTTGGGTGGCCGAGGCAGGCAGATCACCTGAGGTCAGGAGATCAAGACCAGCCTGTCTCTACTAAAAATACAAAAATTAGCCAGGTGTGGTGTGTGCACCTGTAGTCGCAGCTACTCGGGAGGCTGAGGCAGAAGAATTGCTTGAACCCAGGAGGTAGAGGTTGCTGTGAGCCAAGATTGCGCCACTGAACTCCAGCCTGGGCCACACAGTGAGACTCCGTCTCAAAAAAAAAAAAAAAAAAAAAGAACAGAAGAGCACTTTCAGAAAACTGTGTTACATGCCATTACTGCATTCCTTTTGCTGTTATTAACTGGAGTTAAGAAGTGAAGAATAAATACCAAGAAAGAAAGTAGCCTTCAACAGACTCAAATAAATAAGGACAATACAATAATGATGATCTATGAAAGTACCACTTTTATGCATTATTTCATGTTTAAATGTTTGCTTCTAGGTCCACGGATTATATTCTACCTGTCATTACCACATTATAATGATAATAAGAGACCATGAACCTTGGAGTCTAAATGGACTTCAACTCAAATCCTAGGTCTACAGTTTTCTAGCTGAGTCACCTTGGCAAGGTCATTTGAACTTTGAGTCTATTTTCACTTATAAAATAAGAATGGCCAGGTGCGGTGGCTCACGCCTGTAATCCCAGCACTTTGGGAGGCCAAGACGGGCAGATCATGAGGTCAGGAGTTCAAGACCATCTTGAACCCCATCTCTACTAAAAATTAAAAAAAAAAAAAAATTGCCAGGTGTGGTGGTGGGCGCCTGCAGTCCCAGCTATTTCGAAGGCTGCGGCAGGAGAATGGCAAGAACCCGGGAGGCGGAGCTTGCACTGAGCCAAAATCATGCCAATGCACTCCAGCCTGGGTGACAGACTGAGACTCCGTCTCAAAAAAAAAAAAAAAAAGAAGAAGAATGACAGTAGATGTTCGGTAAATATTGGTTAGGAGATCTGGATCGTATACCTACCAAATCATATTGAGAGTACTGCCTTTACATAAACAGCTATATTATCCTGAAAGTGTGGTTCTCAGATCAGCACCACCTTTGAGCTTATTAGAAATGCAAATTCATGGATCCTACCCAGACCTATGTAATCAGATGGTCTGGGATAGGGCCCAGGAAACTGCTTTATAAGCTCTTTAGTTGATTTTTAATGCATGTTAAAGTTTGAGAACTACTGCCTCGGAGATCGGCTAGAAATGATTTCCCTGTGATCAATTCCATTAATGAACATGAAGGGATCTAATAGTCATCTGCAGGACCAATTTATCTGCTAGGCACAAGAGGCACAGTGCCAAGGGCCCATGACACTTTAAAGGTCTTAGGAAAATGTTTTTTTTTTTAATCAAAAGAAAAAAATGAACATAATGATAATAAGTATATAACAACAAATCCAATCTGGATTATATTTTATCTTTATACCAAAGTAGTTGTAAAATTAACTGATTTAAAAATTTTAAGTGTAGTTTTATATATAGCGTTTAAACTCTTGCTAAAAAATGTTTGATATATTTCCTATGGAGGAAGGGCCTCATGAAGTCATAGTGCTTAGGGCCCAGGAAAGTCATAATGCAGCCCTAGTCACCTGAAAGCTTCCCTGTTCACTTATAAATGTTGACACTGAAGGTACCTGGTAGGAACTGACCATATGTAAGAAATGTGTGCTATTTTTAGGATATATTCACTTACAATTTTTAAAAGATTAGTTCTGAGATTCATTTAATCAAAAGTTTAAAATTGTAAGCATTAAAATGGCTGATAAACAACCTGCTAAAACCCTAGGAAAAAATCTGCAACATGGAACAGGGACAGAAACCATTGACTAAAGAGAAGAACTGGAAATTAAAAATGAGTATGAAATATGGTAAGATTAAAAAAACAATAATAAGGTAATCAGCAAGTTGAAAGTTAAATAGGATAATGTAGAAATTATGTTAGAACAGAAACTTATATCCTTATAACAGAAATGGATATACTATTTTCATATAATGCTCATCATTTCATCTGGCACAAATACATTTAGCCCTTGAAAAACCATCAACCAGTCACTAATTGCAGAACCTGCTATTGTCTCCTGAAACTTGTACTTAGTTGTGGATTAACTATATACTGCATGTCTCAGTGTGGTGTTTAGAAGAATGGGATTTGGTAACTATGTTTTCAAAGAAATATTAAAATATTAAATTATATTAAAATATTAAAAGTTACTATTTTATTAATCATTATCAAGCTCTACCAGTATAGACTATGGGTCAGTTTATCCAAGTAGTTTTATATACAGTATTTTAAATTTGGCTAAAATAGAGGAAATATCAGCTATGATACAAAAGAATTTGCAGCCTTAGGGATAACATACACAGAGAGAAAACTTTGTTATGTGTCTATAACCAACTCAAATTTTCCTTTTGTCAATTCCCAGATCCCTCAGAGCAACTTAGGTTATTTCAACATTATAATCTTCAAATCCAAACCCTAGGTTCACACCCCGATTGCTGATCCCTTTTAGAGTATCTTTCCTTGATTTCTACCACAATGTTATTTGGGGCATAGACATTTTCTGAACCTCTAAGAAGATTGTATTACATAGTCTTTAAGGAGTCTGGGTTCTACGATCCTATCATCCTAAATTTTCCTTGGGAAAAAATTATTTTTGATATGTTGTATTATTTACTCATTAAGTAGATATGTATTAATTATCTATTGGTGCAGGATTCTATTCAGACAAAAAGTGCATTGCAGATGGAGGGTAACACATGTCCAAAGGCTCCGATGTAGAAAAGAGAAACTGAAAAATTGAAAATGGCTGGAGCTTAATGAAGAAGATGAGAATGCTGCAAGAGGAGGCTACTGAGGTAGGTAGGGAAGGGCCTGGGATTTAGGACTTTATCCTAAGAGCAAAGGTAAATCTTTGAGTGGTTTTAAACGGTAAAGTGCTTTGATCTGATTTACATTAAAAAAAAAAAAAAAAAAGAGGCCAGTTGCGGTGGCTCACATCTGTAATCCCAGCACCTTGGAAGGTCAAGGTGGGGGGGATCACTTCAACTCATGAGTTCAAGACCAGCCTGGGCGACACGGTAAAACCCTGTCTCTACAAAAAATACAAAAAAAATATAGCTAGGCATGATGGCGCACACCTGTAGTCACAGCTACTTGGGAGACTGAGGTAGGAGGATCACCTGAGCCTGGGAGGCAGAAGTTACAGTGAACTGAGATTGCACCACTGCACTCCAGCTTGAGTCAGAGAGCCAGACCTTGTCTCAACAATAATAATTAATTTTTAAAAAGATTATTGTGGCTTTTGTGTGAGAAATGGATTAGAGGAGGGGTAGAGAGAATAAGGAATAACCTGTTTGAAGCTATTATTGTAGTACAGCTGAAAGATTATAGTGGCTAAGATTGGTGGGGAGACACTGGAACTGGAAAAAATACGAATAGATTCAAGAGATAATCAGGAAGGAGATTTGATTTAAAAGAGAGGGGAAGAGGAGAGGGAGCGAGAAAGGGAGACGAGTGATTCTTAGTTTTTTGGCTTGTGAAACCAGAAATTCATGAATGACATGAGTGAATGACAATGCTATTCACTAGGCTAAGACAACCAGGAAAGGGGCAGGCGCGGTCGCCCACGCCTGTAATCCCAGTACTTTGGGAGGCTGAGGCAGGTGGATCACCTGAGGTCAAGAGTTCAAGACCAGCCTGGCCAACGTGTTGAAACCCCTTCTCTATTGAAAATACAAAAATTAGCTGGGCGTGAATTAGCCGGGCGTGGTGGCAGGCGCCTGTAACCCCAGCTACTCGAGAGGCTGAAGCAGGAGAATCGGTTGAACCTGGGTGGCGGAGGTTGCTGTGGGCCGAGATCACGCCATTGCACTCCAGCCTGGGCGACAAGAATAAAACTCCATCTCGGGGAAAAAAAAAAATCTTCTACACACTTTACCTTGTTTCCCATTGCATGTGTTGCTGTAGGTAATTACCACTAATTTAGCAATTTAACACAAACCTTTTCTGATAGTTCTGTAGGGTCAGAAGTCCAATACCTTTCTGATTGAGCTAAAGTCAAAGTGTCAGTTTTCCTTTCTGGAGACTCCTGAGGAGAACTGATTTTCTTGCCTTTTCCAGCTTCCAGAGACCGCACACATTCCTTGACTCCTGGCACCTTCCTCCATTTTCAAAGCCAGCATATATGCATTTTAAAAGCAAGTTTATTTTTAATTAAAAAAACAATTTCTCCAAATGGAATCAAGCTGATGAAAGATTTTTTTTTTTTTTTTTTGGAGGGAGTCTAGCTCTGTTGCCCAGGCTGGAGTGCAATGGCAAGATCTCGGCTCACTGCAATCTCCGCCTCCCGGGTTCAAGCAGTTCTCCTGCCTCAGCCTCCCGACTAGCTGGGGTTACAGGCATGCGCCACAACGTCCAGCTAATTTTGTACTTTTAGTAGAGAAGGGGTTTCTCCATGTTGGTCAGGTTGGTCTCTAACCCCCCGGACCTCAGGTGATTCACCCGCCTCGGCCACGGCGCCCGGCCTGAAAGATTTTTTTTTTAAAACTACATGTTGAAGTCTGCACAAATGGCCAGTTACCCACATTTGCCTATTACCTACACATCTCAGTATTATACTGTCATTGACACAGACGATGTCATAGAACATCACAACAGGATCATGCAATAACCTCAGGCAACAAAAATAAATTATATTCATTACACTACTTTTGCCAATCAGGAAAGATTATTGGTTCCCATTAGGAAAAAGATTTTAAAGGACGTTTAAAACAATAAGCCTTTCTGCATAGGCCTTCGTTAATAGGACAACTGAATTAGAACAGTCCATTCCCCCAAAGACTGCACTTAATCATACCGGTTTTCTGCGTCATTTTAATTGCTGTTGACTTTTCATTGACATTTAGCATAGATTTTTCCTCATTTTTGTTTTTTTAAAGAACGATACTGAAAGACAAGAAAAATGCTATCAGAGGACTACAAACCTAAAGGAATTGAGTTTCAGTCGTGAAACAGTATGATCGTTTTCTGTGCTTTCCATATTTCCTTGAATGAGAATGTAGTTTTTTAATATGAAAAAATTTTTAAAGGAAAAGAAGTTAAAAAAAAAAGCCTCACTTGTAAGGTAGGGTATGGTTTTTTCAAGTCTCAGGCACGTAAATGACAAGCGACTTCTTTAAAAAAAAAAAAAAAACTGCCATTTAAAGCTGACTGGTACGATCTTCCCTAAGTTATTTTGAAAACTTCTTGAAAAATAAATGTAGACCACGAATCATTTACCAAACATGTGATTCCAGTACCTCACTACTTTTTCTCTTCAGGTAGCTGTAGTTTAAATTCTAAGGCCTCCTCAAGAAATGACATTTTCACATTTCTTAGGCATCTGTGGTGCCAGACGAAAAAACCCATCACCGGCCTGGCGCAGAAGCGCACACGCCAGGTCTGCCATGGGGCCCAGGGCTGTGGGGATTTTGGATGTAACGTGTCTAGGCCGAACCCGCGCCGTGAAAGGCCGACCCTGCCGAAAGCCCGGGCGGCGGGCGCCCACAAGTCAGGGCTCGGTGCGGCGCGGCAGCCAGCTCTGCCGGCGAGCCGAGTCCGGGCTGCTGAGGGGGAGACGCGCTGGGGGCGGCGGCGGCGTCGGGGCGGGGGCGGGAGCCAGGCGGCAGCTCCAGCGCCCGTGGGGGAGGAGCGGCAGCGGCGGCGGCTGGAGCTGCTGTGGCGACCGACGCGAGGTGGTGGCAGAGGAGACCCACCCCTGTCCACATGGACAGTCGCAAAGGCCTCCGCTGATGCATTCACGCCTGGGCGGGGTGGGCGGACGACCGTAGCGGCGGCGGCTGCAGAACGAGTTGGGGGCCTGGAGGCGCCAGACGGTCGCGGAGACCTCGCCGCTCCGGCGCGGCTGTGCGGCCATTTTACGGCCTGGGACGAAGGGAGGCGTGTTTGTGTGCTCGCCTTCATTCTCCTTTCTTGGGAACCCACGGCTGGGGGAAGTTTCTCAGGCAGCCTGGGTGGGCGGTGGATGGGGAGTCGTGGGCCGAGAGGAACCGGGCCCGGGAAGCGCCGTCGTCGTCGTCGCCGCTCGCGTTCCCCCGGAGGGGCCTGAGAAGCTCGGGCCGCGGGCCTCGCTGCCCGCCAGCCCACGGACAGGCCCGGGCGCGCCTGGCCTGCTTTTGTGTAGGCCCATCTGAACGTGGGAGCGCCGCCCGCCTGACGGCTGAGCCCGAGGCCCGCAACCCTGCGGCGTCTACCCTCCTCCGGCGCGGCCCCTCATCCCGGCGAGCACGGCGGCGGTGTGGGCCATGGATTAAGAAGGAGGCGGCGTGGGAGGAGGAAGATGGCGGCCGGCAAGAGCGGCAGCAGCGCCGGGGAGATTACTTTTCTGGAAGGTACGTCTATTTCTGCCCTTGACGGGGAGAAAACAGGATATACTGGAAAACGTGGCCCCCAGAACCCCGGATATTCAGTTATCTGCGCTGGGTGGGTTTGGGGGGGCGGTGAAGTACGAGGGATGAGCGATGACGGAGAGGGAGTGTGCTGTGAGCGCGCTTGGTTCGAGTCCGCCCAGGAGAGGGGCTCGGCTGCGAGCCGGTTCGGCCCAGGGGGCGCGGGTGGATTGAGCCCCGAGCCAGAGTTGGTGGGCGTCCTTTGAGAGTGCGCGCTGAAGTCTTTGACATTAAAAAAAAATTTGGGGTGGTGGCCTAAGAATGAGAGCAGCCAGCATTCACATCTTGTTTGGTGTTCATGAAAAGTTTCAAATTGCTAAGGTTGGGTGCAATTGGGGACCAATCTAAGTAGGGAGGGGACAGTTAGTTTCATTGAGGTGTGTTTTATACCCTCTCCTCTGTTTCTCAGAGTTTCAGGCTTGCTTTTGCAGCCAGCCTTCCGATTAGGCCTGGCCTTGTCTGATATTCTTTCGGAATGTGTTTTTATAAAAAATTCTATAAAATAATTTATCTGGAAAAAGAGTAAGGTTTACAGTGTCAATTTTGGGGCCGTAACTAAAGCTCATTGACACAATTTGAGTGTTTTATTCACTCGTGAGGGAAAGTTAAACGTTTGCTGTAAGTAGACTAAGCCAGTCTCAAGAAAAGCTGTACGTTTTTGTTGGGGAAGGTGGCAATGGGGAACAATATTGATTTTTTGGCCTATGAATATATAAGGACCCCCAAAATAGAGCTAAATGTTATTGTAATTGTAGACCAAGAAGTGTCTATATTACTTAATTTGACTATGGGTTCAGTGTTTATACTGGTGATTGAGTTTATAAATATGTTTATCAAAAGGAGTCTCTGCTGCTCACAGACTCGTTTTGTTAAAAAGAATTAACTACTCTTTGGATAATTTTGCAAAGATGATTTTCATTGCAATATGTCATAAGCTTTACTTCAAAAATAACTTTTTTTAGTATGTTTCGGAAACATTACTGAATCAAGAAAGTACGATTTAACTTAAAATTAAGAAAACCCCTAAATAGGTTCTATAGGAGGTTGTTGAGGAATGGGAATGCCTTGGTACTGTTTTGTTAACAGCACCTCGAACAGTGCCTGGAACACCATAGGTACTCAGTGTTAGTCTAGTGAAAGAATAGTGAATAATAGAGGTAATTTTTCTTAATTCATCTTACTTGAGTATAGTGAAGTGAAAAAAAAAATCTTACCGTACAAGCCAGGCTTTATCTGAAAGTGATGAGAACTTTACAGGAGATTTCCTAGTAAGAGTAAGAAAAGCTTCTGAGTTTTTCTGATTTCGTTTGGTATTACCTCCATTCCAGTTTGCAGAATGGGTACCTGTCAGGAGGCTGAGAGGGTGCAGCTTGTGTTACAGGTAGTGCTATGTGTGTTGTTTTTGTTTTGAAATTGGAAACAAAAGATGGCTTACTCGTGCTTATTATCTTCAGTATGCAGATGATTATACTTTTGTGCTATCCTAGATTTCCAGCTTCTCTAGGCCCGATTGAGTTAAAATTCTAATTGGATGAACATAGGGAGGATTAAAAAAAGTACAAATAAAGCCACAGATGTAGAGTTAATGTGAGTTTCAAACTACTGCTTTTAGTTTAATCTAAAGGTCTTTGAGTGTACAGGTGTGATAAATTCGAGTTTCACCATGTCTTAAGCATTTTCATAAAGCAAGCAAATGGTAACTTCTGTAGAGCATAAGCATAAGGGTTCTGAGTGCGGTGGCGCACGCCTTTAATCACACACAGCACTTTGGGAGGCCGAGGCAGGCGGATCACTTGAGGCCAGGAATTGGTGACCAGCCTGGCCAACATGCGAAACCCCTCTCTACTGAAAATACAAAAGTTAGCCGTGCGTGGTTGGCGTGCGCCTGTAGTCCCAGCTACTGTGGAGGCTGAGGCAGGAGAATCGTTTGAAAACGGGAGGCAGAGGTTTCAGTAATCGCGCCACTGCACTCCAGCCAGGGCAACAGAGCGAGATTCTGTCTCCAAAAAAGAAAGCGTAAGGGAAAGGAGCAATTTTAGTTCCTCATAACACGTTTTCATGTACTATATTGAATCTTTCCAAATAAACGAATTATATTTAATACTACTTATGTTTTCTGCCTAATTTCCCATGATTCTTTTGGTGTCTTACACTTTTAATAATAATAAACTATTTTAGCCAGGCGTGGTGGCTCACACCTCTAATCCCAAGGCTTTAGGGGGCCGAGGTGGACGTATCACCTGAGGTCAGGAGTTTGACATCAGCCTTGCCGACATGGTGAAACCCCGTCTCTACTAAAAAAACAGAAATTAGCCTGGCGTGGTGGCGCCCGCCTGTAATCCTAGCTACTCAGAAGACTGAGGCAGGAGAATCGCCTGAACCCGAGAGCTGGAGGTTGCAGTGAGCCAAGATCTCACCATTGGCACTCCAGCCTGGGCAACAAGTGAAACTACGTCTCAAATAATAATAATAATAATAATAATAATAAATATTCCACCATAATTTGCCATATATTCTGCATTATCAGGTTTATAAATGTTCAAAATATTTCCCCATACATAGGCTCCTAGGATTTAATATTAAGACATCTACATATTACACTTCCTTTACTTTCCAGTCGACTCCTTGAAAAACTAAACTAGGTTTTCATTCACTCATCACATTTACGGCATCCTACTCTACCAGGCAGTGTACCACGGTGAATACAACAGTGCATACGACAGTCAAGGACTCTGCCTTTATTTAGTCTTCTATCTTAGGTTCTGTGAAAGCATATCTCTGTAATAAACTGTGAAAAAGTAATGACTTTGTCTTTTCATCATCATATTTCTTGCACCTGAAACATGTTTGTTGTTAATGAAATAAACCAGATGATAAACAGTGTGATGAACACTGGAAGACATAAACAGCAGTGATGGGGAAGCCATTTTACATAGCATTGAAGTCAGGAAAGGCATCCCTGATGAGGTTACACGTAAGTAAACACCTTAACTAAGAGACACCAGAATATGGCAGAGGGGATACATGTAAAGATTCAGAGGTACCATTTGATAAGCAAAAAGGCTGAAATGTAGTAAGCAAAGGAGAGAGTGATATGAGAGGCAGGCGATGTTTCATGCAGGATCATGAATAATTTTTATATCTTTCTCAGTAGTGGGAAGCCATTGAAGAGTTTGGGGCAAGGGGGTGTAATGATATGGTTTATCTTTTTTAAAAAATCACTTTGGCTGCTCTCTGGAATGAATTAAAAAGGGACAAGATTAAAAACAAGGCAATAAATTAGCATAATATTGTAGTAAGATAGAAGTGGTCAGGTCTTCAATTAGCATGATGTCAATGGAGATTGGGAAAGAGAAGTTGATAGGTTGAGGATATCTTTGGATGTAGAGCTTCAGGACTTGATGAATTGTACATTGAGTATCAGAATAAGAGGAATCAAAAGGTTTTGTTTAGCTTGAGGTATTGGTGGTGCTGCCGTTTACTGAGACGGAGTGGACTGATAGAAGAATGAGAAGGAAATTAACAACACTGGTCATATTAAATTTGAGATGCCTATGTGACATTTTTGCTCTAAAGTATGTTTTATATCTTTATAACTACTGAGATTCTAATTCCATTTCTTGTTATAGCTTCTCTAGGGAAAAGGAGACGTACTGGCTGCATTCTTTATTTTATTCATGCAAAAACACACTAAAATTGTATGGATTTCATTAAGTCACATGTTAAATTTTTTTACTCTCCTCTCCCCTCTTGTTTCTTTCACTTCTCTTCACTAACTGTTGATCGTACCCCTTTTCCACTTATGATAGACAGTTTTGGCAGGTTGCTCGCCTGTATTCATTTATTCAGTCAACAGATATTTATTGAACACCTGCTGTGTTGTAGACAATGGCACTGCACGGAGAGGCATAACAGTGAGAGAGAAGAAACCATGTTTTTTTCATAGAGTGTTCAGTCTGGTGTGGAAAGTAAAAAATAATAAAATAATAATGCTCTTAAATGTAAAATTATAACTGACAAGTACAGCAATGGTGGGTTGTTTATACAAGTTGGACATCCCAAATTTAGAAATCCGAAATGCTCCAGAATTTGAAACTTTTTGAATGCCAACATGACCCTCCTAAGAAATGCTCATTGAATCAATTCAGATTTTTGGATTTGGGATGCTCAGTTGGGATAATATAATTTGCAAATATTCCAAAATCTGGAAAAAAAAATTCTGAAATCTGAAACATTTCTTCTAGTTTCAAGCATTTCGGATAAGGGACACTTACCCTGAAATCATGAGAATTGGATCTAATCAGGGTGGTTTGAAGTGGGTATTAGAGAACAGAAGGTGGGGAGGCAGTGCTTTCTAGGCAGAGGGAATAAAATAGGGGAGCATGGCATGTTTGGGAAACTTAAGGGAGGACAATATGGTGTCAGGAGAGCGGTGCAAGATGATACTGGAGGTGACATCATTTGTTTCAAACAAGGTCAACAGCCGGGCATGGTGGCTCATGCCTATAATCCCAGCATTTTGGGAGGCCGAGGTGAGAGGATTGCTTGAGCCCAGGAGTTTGAGACCAGCCTGAGCAACATAGTGAGTCCATGTCTGTACAAAAAAATTAAAAAATGATGTGGGAGGATTCTTGAACCCAGGAGGGTGAGGCTGCAGTGAGCCATGATCGTACCCCTGCATTCCCACCTGGGAAACAGAGCAAGACCCTGCCGCCCCCCAAAAAAAGTCATTAGCTGCTACATGGAGAATGCTTCAGAGAGGGATAAAAGATTACCCTGTTAGGAGATGATTGGAACATAGGACTACGGTGATTGATGGAAGCCAGCTTGTCTTATAAACTTTTTTTTGATATTCTACCTCCTCTTTTTTTCACTCTGGGGGCTCTAACAAGTCTACTTACTCTCTCATTTCTTCATTTTTGTGTTGCACTTGTTCATATCTGGTTTTCTTTTCCTTTTTTTTTTTTTTTTAACCAAGTGAATTCCTTCTCCTATATTTTCTCCTGTTTTTCCTGAAGTAACTTTTTTCTGCCTTTCCTTTCTAATGTACATATATTGCTACTTTAGTTTGTTTTCCTTTTCATTTCAGCCTGTCTTGCTTTATGGACCTTCTCTACTAGGTTGAAAAGAGTGATGGTAAACTATTGCATGCAATGTTGTTTTCTACAGATACCAACAAAAATTTTTCTGTCTCCAAATGAAAAGTGTTTTCCATTTCCCTTTAGCCAGTCTTTTATGTTATACATAAACTCAGTGCAGAACCCAGTCAGTTTGCCAGTTTTACTGGAGACCTAAATACCTCACACTGTCTGTTAAACTAGAGCACAGTTTCTCCCAAACGATTGGCATTCTATGGAATATGAACAGGGTTTTTAGTTTCTGCCTGCTTAGGGGAATACACCTCTTTTTATTTTGATTGCATTACTTTTGGAAACTACATCGTGGGGTCATTCCTTATTTACTCCTTACTTAAGTATGTTTATTTCCTGATTTCATCCCAGTTAAAGTGATAAATAAATTGTTTATCATGTGAGTTCATGTACTTGAAATAGTAAAGTAGAACCTCACTTGGAATGAAAGTGATTTTCAGGCAAAGTGCAGTGGGTCATACCTGTTATCCTGAGATAACACTTTGGGAGGCCAAGACAGCAGGATTGCTTGAGTCCAGGAGTTCAAGAGCAGCCTGGGCAACATAGTGAGGCTCCACCTCTACAAAAAATACAAAAATTAGCCAGATGTCACAGCATGCATCCGAAGTCCCAGCAATTTAGGAGGCTGAGGTGGGAATATTGCTTGTTGCTTGAGCCCAGGAGGTTGAGGCCTGCAGTTCATGACACTGCACTTCAGGCTGGGTTACAGAGCTGAGAAGAAAGAAAGAAAAAAAGAGAGGGAGGGAGGAAGAAAGAAGAGGAAAGAGGAAAGGAGGGGGGAAAGAGAGGAAGGAGAAAAGAAAGTGATTTTTCAGTAGAAATGCATTGAGAATATGAATTCAAAAGTCAGAATGCTGAGGTTCAACATCTGGCTCTACTACTTGTTAGCTGTGTGATCTTGGATAGATTACTTAACCTCTCTGTTTTCTCAGCTGTAAAACAAAGATAATAATTGTCATTAAAAAATAATAATTGTAGTTACCTTAAGATTGCCATAAGGATTGAGGTAATATATATTACTTACAGCAATTCCAGGCATATAATAAGCACTCCGTGTAACTTGATATTATTTATTTTATTAGCAGATAGAGAAAAGAAAAACAGCTTCCTTTCATTGCTTGTCTTCTCTTCTATTTGAATTTTAGTTTGCATTGTTTTTCTTTCACTGACTACCTTTTTCTAGATAGTAACTGATTTTGACCAGTGTTGTAATGAGAGAGGAAAGAGAATGAAATTACATACTTTGTATGGCTAGACTTTCATAAGTTGAATATTCCTGTTGCTATTAGAAAAGTATGTTGAATATTTGAGGAACTTGAGGTATAGAAGGGTTGTGTGACACAGCTTAAGTTGTTGGGGAAGTCAGAATGTAGCCTGGGACCGACTTAATAGCTTCAGCTTTCTTCAGCATTTCCTTCCTCTCTCCCCTCTTCCTCATCACTTTGCTTCCCTGTTCTTACTCTTATCTCGTTTTCCTGTACCTCCCCCTAAAGGAAGGGGCAACCGAACAAGAGAAGGAAAAATAATAAGTTACTATGGAGAAGTATTATTTATTGATGAAGCAGCACTTTTAAGAAGGCAAAAACAGAAAGCCACAAATCTCTTGCGGCCCAGCTTCGGAAATTTACAGTGTTACTTCTTCCATATTGTATGGCCAAAAGAACACAGAGCCGGCCCTGATTGAAGGAGAGAGGGAGTAGATTCCAGCCTTCAGTGGGAAGAATGGCAAATTATTTGCAGCTATCTTAATCTATACAGTCATCTTTTGTCTCCCATACCTACCTGGTATTTTTTCCCCGTTCTTTCAACTGTCATAGTATTTTTCAGCAGTCATATAGTATTTTAAATGACAATTCTTAAGAAACCGAAAATCCAACTTTTGGACAGTTTGGGAAGCTAAAGAAGGACAAAACAAAATTGGCAACTTAATTAGTAATTTATTTCAAAGCTATAGATAGCAACAGAAACTTTCATTAGTTTAGTGTTTTGTTTTGTTTTGTTTTTTGAGATGGAGTCTTGGCTCCGTTGCCCAGGCTGGAGTGTGGTGGCACCATCTCAGCTCACTGCAACCTCCGCCTTCCTTCCAGATTCAAGCGATTCTCCTTCCTCAGCCTCCCTGGTAGCTGTGATTACAGGCACGCACCACCACGCCTGACTAATTTTTCTATTTTTTGTAGAGACGGGGTTTCTCCATGTTGTCCAGGCTGGTCTCAAACTCCTGACCTCAACTCATCCACCCACTTCAGCCTTCCAAAGTGCTGGGATTAGAATTGTGAGCCACCTGGCCTTAGTTTAATTTTTAGTTGATTGGAAATGGATTCAGGAATTTCTGAAACTAGGCAAGCATAAGTATGGACAAAAGAGGAAGAATGTTAGAAACTTTTCTTTCCTTTTGTTTTTTCTTTCATTTAGTGATGCCTGGGTCATACTGTCATTTTCATTACTTAAGCTCTTAGAAATGGTCATACTATTCACGATATTAAAAATAAAACAGTATCTTGATACAAACTGCCAGTTAATCCACTAAGTCACAGACTGTTAATGCTCACAGTTACAGTACACTTAAATTGCATACCTAAGTCATATTACTTAGGATGATGCAACAATGGATAATCCATTATTGTGACTGCAAATGATGGTTGCCATTATCAGGTAATAAAACAATGGCTACAATTACAGAAAGTGATAGATAATCTGTGCCATATCCGTTTGACACTAAAAACAGGGTTGCTTTTGGCCCCTAATTTTTTTGTCTACCTTTGGGTTTTGTGCTTCCCAGAATCTTCTGCATCCATTGGCAAAACTTAGGACCTATCATCTTCAGAGTATATGGGGCTTTCAGTGCTAAAATTGGGATAGTACCAGGCACACTGGGATGTTTGGACACTCTGCCTTGTCCTAGTTTAACAACAGTTACTTTGAAGCCATCTGAAACTAGCCTGGAGTAGTATGACAACAGCCATGTTCTGATCTTGCCTTTGGAGGTTGTTTTCATTTGTTTTGTTTGGGGGTGGGGTGAGAGAGGACTTGCTATTTCAAACACATTTTATACTTTTTGAAGATGTGTTTTTTTCCCTCCCAAATTCACTGCATTACAGTCTTTGAAACAGAATGGGAGAAAAAAATAACAAAGTGCTGGCATCCAAAAGATGGTAAATTCACTTTTCATTTTTGATAAAGAGTGGACAATGAGGAACTAGAAATTCTAGGCTTGGAGAATTTAAACTGTTTAGTAACCGAGTTGTTTCGTATATTCAAAAATCTACAAACTTTGTACCCTAATAACCTCCTACTTAGGAATCTAGCGCTAAATTCTGGAGACAAGATGAAGGTACTACTTCTTAACTACCATGACTCCTGCTCACTACTTCTGTGGAAACCAATAACTTCTCTTTCTTCATAACCCCCGCGGTCACTATTTGAATGAAGTGGGATTCTAAACATTTTGGCATTTGATCTTCTGCTTTCAGCCCAAGTTGGTTTTCATTTTTTAACCACAGGAGATATCAAAGAATGATTTAGTAAATCATAATAGCAAATAAGTCTGAGGCTGTTTATCAGCTTCTCCTTCACAAGTTTGGATATCAGCTCCTCAGTCTCCTTTGTTTTCACCATTTACAGACTTCACTTGTTTCTTGAGTCTCTGTTAATGTAAGCTTTTTATGAAACTGTCCATCTTCTTGAATTATGTGTTTGCACTTTGAGAGTTAAAGTGTTCCTCAAATTTTGTCTGTCTCACAGAATCCTGAATTCCCTGACACTTTGATGATCCTCTCACTTTAGAGCATAAGAAACATTTGGAACTACTTATCTCATGCAGTCATTTCTCAGTTTAATTTCTGGCTTCTAAGTTTGTGTGCTTCAGCTTGAGATAAGTGTATTTTTAAGAGATTGTGTATTCTGTGTAAAGGTAGCAGCAACTGCACCACTTTGGAATAGGTATCATTGCTAGACTTTTTCATTCCATAGAAAGCTAAGGAGTTTCTGGCAACACCTGTGGCAACACCTGTAGCACTAAACTACTGCCTGACTAATGAACTGAACTGACTATGCTAGCATCCTGCTGAAAGGTACATAGAAATAGATAGCCTAGTGAAGCTGGGGTCCTAAGGGAAAGAATATTTTGGTTTTGGTAGCTCACAGAGGGGTCTAATTTAATATGACTTCCAGAAATATAATTTTTTAAGACTTTATCTTGAAGATAGTAGTGATCTATTGGTTTGTCTTCTGTACCAAAAGATACAGGTTTTGAAGATCAGGGACTTGAGAAAGGCTTAACTAGGTGATTTTTCTTCTTCATGTAGCATCTGCAGGGGTGATTTGGTGGTGGCTTGTGTGGTTTGGTTGGGAAGTTCCATGTCTGCAGTCTAAAGATCTCTTTAGATGGCAGCAGAGTACTCTGCAGCAGGGTACTCAGACTTGTAACATAGTGTGACTCAAGGCTTTGAAAAATCTTGATAGTTCTTGAGAACAACGGGCTGTAGCCTACAAAGCCACATAAAATTGCTTTCCTAACTTTCACATTTATATTTATATTTCATATTTTCTTTTGCTGCATTTATATTTCTTAAGTTACATTTTTCTTATGAGTTTTTCTCATATTCATAATTGTGGTACACTTATGGCTCACTGCAGTCTCCAACTCCTGGGTTCAAGGGATCCTCCTGCCTCAGTCTCTTGAGTAGCTGGGACTACAGGCATGTGCCACCACAGCCAGCTGATTTTTTTATTTTTGTAGAGACAGAGTGTCACTGTGCTGCTCAAGCTGGTCTCAACTTCTGGCCTCAAGCAATCCTCTTGCCTTAGCCACCCAAAACGCTAGGATTATAGGTGTAAGCTGTCTGATAACCCTATGAGACTATCAGAAATTAAAACATCACTACAGTGGGAGATGATGCATAGAAACAGGAAAACTTAAAAACAGCTACTGAAACCACTTTGGAGATCAATTTGGCAATACCTATTGAACTTGAAATTGCACATCCCTGAGGACCAAATCATTCCATTGCTAAGGGATACCCTAGGTCAGGTATCAGAAAACTATGCCCCAGGCCGGGCATGGTGGCTCACGTCTGTAATCCTAGCACTTTGGGAGGCCAAAGTGGGCAGATCACTTGAGGCCAGGAGTTCAAAACCAGCCTGGGCAACGTGGTGAGACCCTCCTCACTACTAAAAATACAAAGATCAGCTGGGCATCATGGCACATGCCTGTAATCCCAGCTACTTGGGAGACCGAGGCACGAGAGTCACTTGAACCCAGGACATAGAGGTTGCGGTGAGCCAAGATTGTGCCCTGCACTCCAGTCTGGGTGACAGAGTGAGATTCTATCTTAAAAAAAAAAAAAGAAAAGAAAACTATGACCCAGCCAAATTTGGCCAGTGTTCTGTTTTTAAGAGGCTCATGAGCTCAGAATGGCTTTTATATTTTTAATGACTGGAGGGAAAAAGTCAAAAGAATGTTTCATGACACATGAAAATTACATGAAATTCAAATGTCATTGCCCTTAAATAAAGTTTTATTGCAACATAGCAATACCTATTTGCATTATCCCAGCCTTCTCATTGAAATGGCAAGGTTGAGTAACTGACAGAGACTGTATGGACTACACAGTGTAAGATATTTACTATCTAGCCCTTTACAGAAAAAGACTGGTGACCTCTGCCCTGGAGAAACACACATGCACAAGGAAACAAACTTAAAAAAAAAAGTTCTTAATAGCAATATGAGACATACTAAAATGTTCATAGTAGCAATGTATGTAACAGTAAGAAGGTGAATGTAACCTAAATTTCCACAAATGGGGGATATATACATAAGCGATTATATTTATACTGTGTAACACTAAATGATAATGAAAATGAAAGCACTAGAGTTTTGTGGTTTTTTTTAACCCTTTGAAAGTAAATTTCAGACATGCTGCTCATTTAACCCTAATTACTTTATTGTGTAACTTACCCGTACTTTTGTTTAGGAAATATACATTCTCTTGAGTTACTACAGTGTAGTTATAAAACTTAGAAAATTAACATTGATACAATACTATAATCTACAAACATTTTTCCACTTTCATTAGTTGACCTAAAAATGTTCCTTAATAGCAAAAGAGAAAAAATTCTGGGTTCAGGATCTGATACAGAATGATGTTTGCATTGATTTGTCATATCCCTTTTGTCTTCTTTAATCTGGAAATAGCTTTTCAGACTTTGTCTTTCTTGACCTTGACATTGTTTAAGAAAACAGGATGGTTATTTTGTAGTTTAATCCCAGTTTGTGTTTATCTGATGTTTCCTTATGATTCAAGTCAGGTTATGCATTTTTTAAAAATATAAGGAATGCCATAAAAATGATTTTTTGTTTTTCTCAGTGTGTCATATCGAGAGGACCATGATGTCAATTTGTCTTGTTGTTGGGGAAATTGATCAATTGATCACTTAGTTAAGGTGGTGTTCGCCAGATTTTTCTGCTGAAAGTTACTATCTTTTTTTTTTTTTTTTCGAGATGCAGTCTGGCTCTGTCGCCCAGGCTGGAGTGCAATGGCGCGATCTTGGCTCACTGCAACCTCTGCCTCCAGGGTTCAAGCCATTCTCCTGTCTCAGCCTCCCGAGTAGCTGGGATTACAGGTGTGCACCACCACCCCAGGCTAATTTTTTCGTAGTTTTAGTAGAGTTGGGGTATAACCATATCGGCCAGGCTGGTCTCGAACTCCTGCCCTTGGATCCATCTGCCTTGGCTCCCAAAGTCCTGGAGTTACGGGTGCGAGCCACTGCACCCAGCCACTATCTTTCTCTTTGAAATTAATAAATATTGTGAGGGGAGATACTTTGAAACCTTGTAAGTAACTTGTTTCTTACCACATTTCACCCACTGATTCAGCATCCATTGATGATTCATGCCTGAATCCCCCAGTTATTAATATAATGGGTCCCTAGTGATTTTTCTCCCTTTACTGCACCAACAATAGAAAAGTAAAGAAAACTATGACCCCGCCAAATTTGGCCTTCACTGTGTACTTCAGTAGACTTGTTGATAGTTTATTGCTGGGGAAGAGTTAGATGTTTGCTGAAGGTCTGGGGAGTTATTCCTATTTCAGATTACGGAAGTGCCTTCCTATTCCTGGTTTGCCATTTTTGTTGTTGTTGTTGTTGTTTTGAGACAGAGTCTCACACACTTTGTTACCCGGGCTAGAGTTCAGTGGTGGCTTGATCTCAGCTCGCTGCAACTTCCACCTCCCGGGTTCAAGCAATTCTTCTGCCTCAGCCTCCCAATTAGCTGGGATTACAAGCATGCACCACCACAACCATCTCATTTTTGTATTTTTAGTAGAAACAGGGTTTCGCCATGTTGGCCAAGCTGGTCTTGAACTCCTGATCTCAAGTGATTCACCCACCTTGGCCTCCCAAAGTGCTAGGATTATCTCGCCTATCCTGCCAAGAGGATTTTTTTGTTTTGTTTCATTTTTCTTGAGACAGAGTCTTGCTGTGTCGCCCAGGCTGAAGTGCAGTGGCGCGATCTCAGCTCACTCAACCTCTGCCTTCTGGGTTCAAGCGATTCTCCTGCCTCAGCCTCCCGAGTAGCTGGGATTACAGGTGCCACCTGGCTAATTTTTGTATTTTTAGTAGAGACGGGGTTTTGCAACGTTGGCCAGGCTGGTCTCAAACTCCTGACCTCAAGTGATCCACCCACCTCAGCCTCCCAAAGTGCTGGGATCACAGGCATGAGTCACCATGCCCTGCCTGCTAAGAGTTTTTGTTTGTTGTGAGTGGATATTGTAAATTACATTCATAATTTTCAAACATTTACTTTTGCTTTTTAGAATAGACCCTACCTAATTGTAATGTGTTATATATCACTGAGTTTGATTTGCTAATATTTTATTTAAGGTTTATATCTGTCTTTATGTGAGATTCCTCAGTAATTTTCCTTCCTTGAATGTCATTGTCAAGTTTGGGATCAAGTATTCTGACTTCATAAAATGAGCTGCAAAGTGTTCCTTTTTTATTTTCTGCAAAAGTTCAGATAAGATTGGTGCTATTTTTTAAAAGTTTGAAAGGAATTAGTGGCTAAGCCCTCTGAGCCTGAGTTCTTCTTTTTTGGGGAAGATTTATAATAATGAATTCAGTTTATTTTATTGATATAGCAGCATTAAAAATCTTCTTTTGCTTCTTGTGTTCACTTGTGCCCTCATAGACATTTATGTTTTTGCTTTCTTAGGTCAACTATACTGGTTCTATTTCTCCACCAAATGTTTATCTTTTTTCACTTTTGTTAATCTCTCTTCTATTATCTCCTCTCTGGTTCTTTTTGTTCTTATGGGTTGCTACTTTTCCTCCTCTTTCCATTATTGTCATTTTAGTGGAGGATATGGAGAAAACTTTATGTGTTTAATTTGTGATATTTAACTGGGATCTCTCCTTAATCTTTTTCTTTCCATCTCCTTAATTTTCTAACTAGAATGTAGTGGACATAATGTCCATAATTATAACTACTGTCATAATTACTAATGTCAGCTATAACAGGCTATTGAAATGTAGTGATACTCCCGAGGACTTTTGAAGATTTTTAATTTTTGTTCCCACTCCAAGTTGCCACCAAACTTAAAAAAATCTCTTTTCTTTTTATAATCTCTTTTATTTTTTTCTCTCATTGGAAATTATTACTTCCACAGAGGTTCTAATCTAATATCAGTTAGGGTATGTTTGAGTTTGCTAGAATTGTGTGTAAACAGCTAGGTGCAGTGGCACACACCTGTAATCCCAATGCTTTGGGAGGCCGAGGTGGGTGGATCACAAGGTCAGGAGTTCGAGACCAGCCTGACCAACATGGTGAAACCCCATCTGTACTAAAAATACAAAATTAGCCGGGCGTGGTAGCGTGCGCCTGTAATCCCAGCTACTCAAGAGGCTGAGGCAGGAGAATTGCTTGAACCCGGGAGGCAGAGGTAGTGAGCTGAGATTGCACCACTGCACTATAGCCCAGGAAACAGAGTAAGACTCCGTCTCAAAAAAAAAAAAAATCTGTGTAAAGAACCCTAGTTCCTTTAGTGCGTAAATATTATAACATCTCTTTTGACTTTTGAAACATAGGTTCATTTTACATTGTGTTTTTTAATTTTTATTTGTGTATTTTTGAGACTGTCCCGCTGTGTCACCCAGGCTGGATTGTAGTGGTGTGATCATGGCTCGCTGCGGCCTCAACCTCCCAGGCTCAATTGATCTTCCGTCCAATCCTCCTATCCCAGCCTCCTCAGTACTACACAGGCAAGCACCGCCATGCCAGGCTAGGTTTTTTGTATTTTTTTGTAGAGACAGGATTTTGTTATGTTGCCCAGGCTGGTCTCAAACTCCTGGGCTAAAGTGATCTGCCTGCTTCAGCCTCGCAAAATGCTGAGAGTACAGGCATGAGCCACCGCACCCAGCCTTTGGTGTTTTAAAACCTTTTATTTTGGAATACATTTAATAGAAGTTTTAAAGCTGGTTTAGATAATTTCTTTCCTTTTTTTTTTTTTTGAGATGGAGCTTCGCTCTTGTTACCCAGGCTGGAATGCAGTGGTGTGATTTTGGCTCTCTACAACCTCCATCTCCTAGGTTCAATCGATTCTCTTGCCTCAGCCTCCTGAGTAGCTGGGGTTACAGGCATGCACCACCACGCCCGGCTAATTTTGTATTTTTAATAGAGGTGGGGTTTCTCCATGTTGGTCAGGCTGGTCTGAACTCCCGACCTCAGGTGATCCGCCTGCCTCCGCCTCCGCCTCCACCTCCCAAAGTGCTGGGATTACAGGTGTGAGCCACTGAGCCTGGCCAGTTTAGAGAATTTCTATGTAACTTTTACTCAGCCTCCACTAATGTTGCCACTAAATATAGCCAGTGTATGTTTGTCACAACTATGAAATTTAACATTTGTATGATAGTAGTATTACTATTACCTGAACTACAAACTTTATTTTGTATTTCACCAGTAATTCCATTAACGCCTTTTTCGTATTCGAGAGTCCAATGCAAGACTTCGGATTTGATTTTTCTTGTCTCCTTAGTATACTGTGTTCTTTCACAGTTTCTTAATCTTTCCTTGTTTTTCATAACCTTGGCAGTTGTACAAAGTACTGTATACAGGTATTTTATACAATGTCCCTCAAGTTGGGTTTGTCTGATGTTTTCTTATGATTAAACTGGGATTATGAGTTTTAGGGAAAAGATCACAGTGCTGAAGTGCTGTTTTCATCATACCATATTGAAGCATGCATGCCATGAATAAGACATGTCACTATGAATGTTAACTATGATCACTTGGCTGAGGTAGTCTCCACTGTCTCCATTGTCAGTTTGTTTTTCCCCCCTTTTAGGTCTGTGTTTTTGAAGTAAGTTACCAAGGTGAGCCCGTACTCAAGGAAAATTCATTTTTACCTTTGGAGAAGGGAGTATATGCTTATATTATTTGAAATTCTAATACAAGGATCATGTGTTCCTTCTTTCCATTTATTTATTTATTCAATCATCTGTTTTTATCAGTATGGATTTTGGAATGTTTATTTTATTTAGGAGTTATAACCCAATGCCAATGTTACTTATTTTTGCTAAAATTGTTCCAACTTTGGCCATTGGGAATTCTTTCAAGTTGGCTTCCATAACCTTTTGATACTCCCCCATCTTTAAAAAAAAAATGACTTTAGGCCGGGCGCGGTGGCTCAAGCCTATAATCCCAGCACTTTGGGAGGCCGAGACGGGCGGATCACGAGGTCAGGAGATCGAGACCATCCTGGCTAACACGGTGAAACCCCGTCTCTAATAACAATACAAAAAACTAGCCGGGGAAGGTGGCGGGCGCCTGTAGTCCCAGCTACTCGGGAGGCTGAGGCAGGAGAATGGCGGGAACCCGGGAGGCGGAGTTTGCAGTGAGCTGAGATCCGGCCACTGCACTCCAGCCTGGGTGACAGAGCGAGACTCCGTCTCAAAAAAAAAAAAAAAAAAATGACTTTATTGCATTCTGACCCTGTAAGTTACACCAGGTTCATGTTGGTGTTTTTTTCTGCCTCTGGCCTAGAATCAGTCATTTCTTCTAGGAGCCCTGGCTCCTTTTATTAGAGAGAATGGTATATAGAAACCAAGATCTAGTTGTAGGTGTGTTTGTTGCTACTGGGGTGTCATTGCTTCTGGACCCTCTAAGAAAGCAGTCCTAACTCTCTATATTAACCCATGTTACAACATACCTGTTCATCTGTATATGTATTAAATAAATGTGAGTTCATGCTGGTATGTCCGACTGTAACCTAGTACCACAGGGTTCATTCTATCTTTCTTCTCTTGTTTATTTGTAACTTCTTTATCTGACAGGGAGAAACCTTGTTTCTATTATCTACTATTTATTATGTTTTCTTTTTTTTGGGGGGCGGGGACAGAGTCTTGTTCTGTCACCCAGGCTGGAGTGCAGTAACACACGGTCTCTGCTCACTGCAAGCTCCACCTCCCAGGTTCACACCATTCTTCTGCCTCAGCCTCCCAAGTAGCTGGGACTACAGGCGACTGCCACCACGCCCAGCTAATGTTTTGTATTTTTTTTTTAGTAGAGATGGGGTTTCACCATGTTAGCCAGGATGGTTTCGATCTCCTGACCTCGTGATCCACCTGCCTCGGCCTCCCAGAGTGCTGGGATTACAGGCGTGAGCCACCGCACCCAGCCTATTTACTTATGTTTTCAATCCCAGTATACATGTTAAGAAGTTTAATGTATACTGGCAGTTTGCTCATTAAGACTTATTTCCTCCTGTTCATGATATTTCTGAAACTTTTTTCGGGCTTGCATTGAAGTTTTATATTTTTTAGAGAAGATTTGTGTTTGCTTGTGTTAGTCACTTTTAGGCTGTTTTTTTCCCCCCTTTTAAAAGCAGTTTTTTATTGTGGTATAATATACATAACATAAAAGTTACTGTTTAACAATTTTTAAGTGTACATTTATACAGTTCCTTGGTATTAAGTACATTTATAATGTTGTGCAGCCACCACTGATATTTTTGGATCTTTTAAATCATCATTAACAAGAACTGTGTACCTATTAAACAGTAATTCTCCATTTCTCTACTTCCTTTAGCCTCTGCTAACCTTCATTCTACTTTCTGTCTCTATGAATTTGCCTATTCTGGGTACCTCATATATGTGGAATCATACAATATTTGTCCTTTTGCATCTGGCTTATTTCACTTAGTAACTGTTTTTAGGGTTCTTCCATCTTGTATCCTGTATCCAATTTGTATCCCTTTAAGGCTGAATAACATTCCATTGTGTCTATGTGTGTGTGTGTGTGTGTACATATGTACACACATACTATATTTTGTTTATTAATCTGTTGATAGAAATTTGTGGTGTTTCCGCCATTTAGCTTACTGTGAATAATGCTACTGTGAACATTGGCATACAAGTGTCTGTTTGAATACATGCTTTTGTTATTTTAGATGTCTACCTAGAAGTGAAATTGCTAGCTCATATGGTAATTCTATGTTTAACTTTTTGAGGAACTGCCAAATTCTTTTCTACAGTGCCTGAACTGTTTTTCATTCCCACTAGCAATGCACAAGAGTTCCAATTTCTCCCACATCCTAGCCAATACTTGTTACTTTCCATTTTTAAAAGTAAATAATAGCAACCTGGCAGGGTGGCTCACACCTGTATTCCCAGCACTTTGAGTGGCTGAGGTAGGGAGGATGGATTGAGGCCAGGAGTTCGAGACCAACCTGGGCAAAATGGCAAGACCTCACCTCTACAAAAAAATGTAAAAATTGCCTCAGCATGGTGGCATGTGTCTGTGATCCCAGCTACTCCATAGGCTGAGGCAGGAAGATCACTTGGGCTCAAGAGGTCAAGGCTGCAGTGAGCTATCATGGCGCCACTGCACTCCAGCTTGGGCTACCTTACCTCAAAAAAAAAAGAGAGAAAAAAGCTGTTCTAATGGGTGAGAAGTAGTATCTCATTATGGGTTTGATTTGCATTTTCTAATGGTTAGTGATGCTGAGCATCTTTTCGTGGGAGGGTATTTTAATTATGGGTTTTTCATGGCCTTGTACGTTGTGAAAATTCTGACTATGTACCCTAGTTAATTGTGGTCTCTTATGGTTAGGGATTTCCTAACTGTCTTGGTTCATTCGGGCTGCTCTGTTGAAGTTCATAGACTGAGAAGCTTTTAAATCTCACATTTCTCAGAATTCTGGAAGCTAGGAAGTTAGATCAAGATGTCCAGATTCAGTATCTGGTAAAGTCCCACTTTTTGACAAATGATACCTTCTGGCTGTCTTGTCACGGAATGGAAGGGGCAAACAATCTCCCTTGAGCCTCTTTGATAAGGGCACCAATCCCATTCATGAGAGGTGTGCTCTCGTGGTCTAATCAGCTCCCACAGGCCCCACCTCTTAATACCATCTGTATCTTGGGGTTAGGATTTCACCATATAAATTTGGGAACATTCAGACCATAGCACTGACCATGGGGTGGATATACTTTGTTTGTCTTTAGTTCAACTCAGAAAGCCAGAACCAAGTGTAAGACATCAGAATTACCACCACCCGCCCCGCGTCTTCAGTGAGTTTTTTTTTTTTTTTTGTTTTTCCCTAGTTCACCCAGTCAGAGTGTTGCCCTTCAGCTTGTCTGGTTTTCAGTCTGACTTCTCATTTTGCTGGGGCCTTGAGGTTAACCTAATAAAGCCTGGGTTCTAGGACATCGGATTTTTAGTCATACAGTACCGAAAAAGAAATGTCATCTTTGGAATTTCATTTAGCTCTCCAGGTTCCCACTTTCTAGTTGTTAATGGCTTCAAGGGGTTTCAGCCATGCACTTATAAAATTTTTTAAAATTCATAATGAGCACATTTAGTGTTCTGATCTAGAGTTTTTCAAGTTGTCAAGTTTTAACTACATTGCCAAAGCAGGAAACCTTGTTTTATTTTTCTTTTGTTAAAAGGGCAGGTATCAGTGAGTTTAAGGGAGAGTCTAGCAGTCTGCATATAGTTCTCATGAAGAAGGCAAGCAAACTATTTTTAGGTACTTATTTCTAGAATCAGTGATCAAAGATGAGTTTTAGGGCTGATTTTATATATTAATACATATTCATGTGCCCTCTATTTTTATTATAGCTTTCTAATCTGAGCTTCTTTGTGTAGCAAACACATGTATGGATGACTATGAATTAGTAAAAACAGATTTTAATGCCTTTTTCTCTTTGGAGGAAATCAGATGTTTACAAAAAAATAGACAAAGACAAGCCAATTAAAACAAAATCTAGAATAATCAAAGAGCTTGGGAAATGCTCACATTTGTTTATATTGAATAGCTCTATTAATGAATACTTACTGCAGTTTGTTTTTATTTCAGCTTTGGCTAGATCAGAGTCTAAGAGAGATGGAGGTTTTAAAAATAATTGGAGCTTTGATCATGAAGAAGAAAGTGAAGGAGATACAGATAAAGAGTAAGGATTTTTTTTTTCCCTCAGATATTTTATAAGAATAAAACTTCTCATTAGAAAAACAATTTCTGTTCCATGGAAATGTCTTTAGGAATATGGTATTCTTAAGAAAACATTTAACTCTTTCACAGTCGCTTTAAGGAAAGAAAAAGCAGTTCTTTATTGATAAATTATTTTACTGTTATTTTCTCCATCTTTTGAAATGTATAAATATATGCTTGTAATACATGTAACCTTATAATTAAAAATTGACTGTACAATGGAAGGCTTCAAAAATAAGGAAATTGTTTTTTGTTTTTTAAAAAGGCATTCTGTTCAGGCAGCAATTTGAAAAGCCACCATTTATCATGAGTCAGTGAACCCAGATTAAGACCCTTGCATTTTGTATGAAAGTTTAAATACTATAGTATCTTCCCCAGTTGTGACCACACCCCTACCACATCCATCTTAGGTCAGATTCTCACCAGAGAAAGCAGAACCATTATAAATGATAAACACAGGTGTTTATCCAGACAGAAGTTAAGCAAAGTGTTCATTACACTTTGTTAATCTACTTGGAATGACTGTTGTGTAAAAATTTTAAATGATAGTTTTAATAGAACTTTTTGTATGTCGTGAGATTTGTTTTTAAAATTCAACATTCAGTTTTTGGCTGGGCGCAGTGGCTCATGCCTATAATCCTAACACTTTGGAAGGCCAAGGCAGGTGGATCATTTGAGGTCAGGAGTTCAAGATCAGCCTGGCCAACATGGTGAGACCTCATCTCTACTAAAAATACAAAAAATTAGCTGGGTGTGGTGGCGCACACCTGTAATCCCAGCTACTCAGGAGGCTGAGGCAGGAGACTCACTTGAACCCGGGAGGTAGAGGTTGCAGTGAACCCAGATCATGCCATTGCACTCCAGCCTGGGCGACAGAGTAAGACTCCGTCTCAAAAAAACAAAAACAAACAAGAAAACATTGTTTTTAGGTTTTTGATTTATTGATCTCTTTTTCTGCTGGCCAAAATAAACAACAAATTCAGAGATACACAAATATACACATGAAGTTCTACCAAAACTATAAATGTGTTAGAAAAATTTTTATACAAGAAGTCATTCAGAATATATTGGCTAAATATTGTAGGTGCTTCACTTCTGTCTGGGCAACAGCTCCGTTCATCATTACCACTTTATGTGCCTTCACCGATGAGATGTTGATTTGAAGTTTTATTTGAAGGAGAGCTTTGAACTGGTAAGTCTCTCATTTAAAATCAGTATTTTATGGTTTTCTTTCTTTCATTTCTTTTATACTTTTTCTGATTACTTTAAAATATTAAACAATTATTGTTATATTCAGTATGCATATAGTTTTGAAAAATTAGAGTTAAATCTGAAATTAAGCTGCATAGAAAATGTACCACCTCTTAAACATGTTTGTAAAAATGTTTACGAGATAACTTTTATCATTAAAACAATTTGGGATGTATATAAACATTGTAATAAAACATTTTACATTTTTGTGTAAATATCTAGGACTTTACAATAAATACTTTAGCTGAGTTGTCTTTGAAAAGGTTGTATTTGACTTTCTTTGGTGGCAGATTTACTATAGTTACACATTTTTTAAAAGCTGTCTTGGCCGGGCGCGGTGGCTCAAGCCTGTAATCCCAGCACTTTGGGAGGCCGAGACGGGCGGATAACGAGGTCAGGAGATCGAGACCATCCTGGCTAACACGGTGAAACCCCATCTCTACTAAAAAATACAAAAAAAACTAGCTGGGCGAGGTGGCGGGCGCCTGTAGTCCCAGATACTCGGGAGGCTGAGGCAGGAGAATGGCGTAAGCCCAGGAGGTGGAGCTTGCAGTGAGCTGAGATCCGGCCACTGCACTCCAGCCTGGGCGACAGAGCCAGACTCCGTCTCAAAAAAAAAAAAAAAAAAAGCTGTCTTTAAGGTGCTACCTGTTCTGTACGTTTCATTTATGAATTGTACTTTTTGGTTCATCATGAGTCTCAGGGACATCAGCTTTTTGAACATGTGTCTATTAACAGGTTCATGTTATCTATTAACATGATAACATGATAATTTAATCTTTTAGAATTTCAGGCCAGTGATTTCTGAGTGAAGGGTTGATATTTCCAAGACTGGTGGAAGTATACTATTTTACCATGGTAATAACACTGGAATTACTTCCTTTTCATTAGCTAAGACTTTCTTTCCTTTCAGTTCATTTCTTCTCCATTATTTTGTTTCTCTTGTCTTTCTATCCTTAATTTTCAATCTAACACAGAAAGGAAAAATAAGTGAGAATAAATAAAATCCATAGCTAAATAAACAGAATTATGTGTTCATTTATTGTAGGGTTCAGCAAACTATGATCCATGGGCTAATCTTGCGTGCCATCTAATTAGTAATTTTTGTTGGAACATAGCTACATGTATTATTTATGGCTGTTTTCATACAACATATGAGTACCTGCTACAGAGACCCTATGACCTGCAAAGCCTATGGTTTGGCCCTTTACAGACAAAGTTTGCTGATTCCCTGAATTAGGTGAACATAGAGGATAAAACCTCAGAATGTAATATAAGGATTATAATTGCTACTTAAGGTTTTTTTCCCCTTATTTTCTGTGTAGTGGGACAAATCTGCTCAGTGTGGATGAAGATGAGGATTCTGAAACCTCAAAAGGAAAAAAGGCAAGTGTTGCTTAAAATATTTTTTTCTTTTACGCTATATACAAAAAAATTGTTACCTCAAAAGAAGACCTAATATTTTTAATTTATAAAGCCCAGTTACCCACTTTCTCCACCCCAGAGGCAAATGGTGTTCCCAGTTTGTTATTTATCACTTTGGGAATGTTTTATGCATTATAAAGAAGAGAAATATTTCCACCTCCCATGTTACACAATTGGTAAGATACTGTGCATGATCTTCCTTTAACTTATCTTGGAGACCATCTGTAAGAGTTCATAAAAACACCTCATTCTTTTCAGTGAGTGCATAGTATTCCATTGTATTATATACCATTAACCAATTGCACCTATTGATAAATATTTAGTGTTGTCAACTTTTTAATTCTTTTCTAAAATAATGTGTAAACTAGCCTTCTATATGGGTTATTTTGCAGACATACAAGCGTATCTGTAGAATGAATTCCTAAAAGTTGCACTGCTTTATCAGGACAGGTCCATTTCTAATTTTGGCATACCAGATTTACACTTGTTCCATCAATATCTGAACGTTATCTGTTTCCCCACATATCTGTCATAATATCATCAACCTTTGATCTTTGCCAATGAAAACTAGTATCTCAGTATAGTTTTAATTTCCATTTTATTTTTTGTGAGGTTGAATATCATTTCATATGTATAGTCTAATTTTTTTCTAAAATAATTGTCAGTTAATATCCTTTGCCCGTTTCTCTATCTGGTCTTTAGAATATTATTCATAGGAATTCTTTTTATATTTAGTCTAAGATACACTTATTTTTTTCACATTTTGACATCTTTGAAATCTAGATGCATCTTATAGGATAGCATGATATGCTTAAATTATTTTTAAAAACTGTTTTTGGCCAGGCGTAGTGGCTCATGCCTGTAATCCTAGCACTCTGGGAAATTGAGGTGGGAGAATTGCTTTAGGTCAGGAGTTTGAGACTACCTGGGCAACATAGTGAGACTCCATCTCTAAAAAATAAAAATTTTTGCACAGTACATACAATAGTGGTATATTATGTAATAGTTTTATAGGTTTGATGAAATAGGGTATTTTGGAGAAATTGGCCCTTTGCTGTGATACTAGTTGTTAATATATATACGTGTGTGTGTACTTTTTTTTTTTTTTTTTTTTGAGACAGAGTCTGGTTCTGTTGCCCAGGATAGAGTGTAGTGGTGCAGTCTCAGCTTACTGTAACCTCCGTCTCCTGGGTTCAGACAATTCTCATGCCTCAGCCACACGGGTAGCTGGGATTACAGGCATACACCACCATGCCTGGCTAATTTTTGTATTTTTAGTAGAGAACGGGTTTCACTGTGTTGGCTAGACTGGTCATGAACTCCTGGCCTCAAGTGATTGTCCTGTCTCTGCCTCTGAAAGTGTTGGGGATTACAGACCTGAGCCACTGCGCCTGGCCATTACTAAAATTTTAACTCAGTTTTTTCACTAGTCTTTTGTCTTTGCTTATGATGGCTATTGCCATGGGGAAAATATTATTTCTTTATGTCATCAAATGTATCATTTTTTCTTTTAAAGGCTTTTGGGTCTACTGTCTTTGTTGTTAATGATGTTAATTTAGTAACTTATTTGGGGCTGGGCACGGTGGCTCATGCAAGTAATCCCAACACTTTGGGAGGCCAAAGCAGGCAGATCACTTGAGGTCAGTAGTTCGAGACTAGCCTGGCCAACATGTTGAAACTTCGTCTCTACTAAAAATAGAAAAAATTAGCCAGGCGTGGTAGTGGGTGCCTGTAGTCCCAGCTACTTGGGAAGCTGAGGAAGGAGAATTGCTTGAGCTCAGGAGACAGAGGTTGCAGTGAGCCGAGATTGCGCCACTGCACTCCAGCCTGGGTGACAGAGCGAGACTCAGTCTCCAAACAAAAAATAAAACAAAAAACCCCACTTTTATATGCTTTGTCTTATTAGATATATAAAATAGTTTCACAACAGTAATACCAACATAATTACCAATAAAATGATTTTCAAATTATTTTGTTTCCTTGTTTTTGATGACACATATACCAGGTATGTGTGTCCCACTAGGAATGTGTATTTAAATTAGTATATTTTTAAGTCATTTGGAATTGTTTATTTCTGTTTGGTATTCTACCAACTGAATAGAGAGTTAGGTTTGTTGTTGTTGTTGTTTTTAATTTTGTTTTTTGTAGTGAGGAATTGCATTTTATTTTCATTTTAATTTTTATTATGTAAATTTTTTGTATGGTTTCAGCATCACATCTCAAAAGAAGTAATTTTCAGAGAAATCTAATTTTATCTCGATTCCCTTTATTCCGTTTTCCCTATAAGTGACATGTTTTAAAAATTAGGTGGCTTAACTTTTTTTAATATATATGTAAGCATATACTACTATTCTTGGAAAAACTATCCACACTGTTGACACCTTGATTTTCTTATTTAACAGTATGTTACATAGATCACTCTACAGCAAAGTATTTACAGATCTTTGTCATCCTTTTTATTATATAGTACTCCACTGGATGGATATACTGTAGATATTTAATTTGTCCCTACTGATGAATAGAGATTTTTTCCCCCAGTCTTTTGCTATTACATATAAGACTTTACTAAAACCTTGTGCATATTTTTTATTTTCATATCTGTGTAGTATATTTGTGGGATAGATTCCTAGAATTGAAGTTGCTATTTCAGAGGTGAAATTCACATGTGATTTTGCTAGATACTGCCAAATTCCCTATCTATAAGTGTTAACATTAGCCATTCCCACTAGCAGTGTATGACTCTATTTCCTTATAATCTTGCAAAATATGTAGTCACACTTGAATTTTTGCTGATCTGAACACAGCACCTTCTTCACATATTTCCTGTATTTACACTGTAAGAATTTGAAGAACTTTTACATTTCCTTTTTTCCCCTCTTTCTGTTTTTTTTTTTTTCCCTCTGCAACAGCTCTATTTTGTCATAATTTGAGGAAATTTATTTTATTTATTTATCTATTGAGACCGAGTCTCTCACTGTTTCCCAGGTTGGAGTGCAGTGGTGCAGTATCGGCTCACTGCAACTTCTGCCTCCTGGGTTCAAGCAATTCAAGCAATTCTCCTGCCTCAGCCTCCTGAGTAGCTGGGATTACAGGCAGACGCCACCAAACCAGCTAATTTTTATATTTTAGTAGAAGTGGGGTTTCATCCTGACCTCAAATGATCTGCCCACCTTGGCCTCCCAAAGTGCTGGGATTACAGGCGTGAACCACTGTGCCCGGCCTGAGGAAATTATTGAATTTGATGTTTTTCTGTTAATACTATTAAGTTTTTCTTTATGAAGTTATTCATACTGAAAAACTCTTAAGGTTTTTCCCAGTGCAGGTTTTCCTGTTTTTTATTTTAACATCTGGATTTCCTGAAGTGCTGCTTTTTAGGTGTTCTTTACATAGACAAGAAAATAATAGAAAAAAAGGGCCGGGCGCGGTGGCTCAAGCCTGTAATCCCAGCACTTTGGGAGGCCGAGACGGGCGGATCACGAGGTCAGGAGATCGAGACCATCCTGACTAACACGGTGAAACCCCGTCTCTACTAAAAAATACAAAAAACTAGCCGGGCGAGGTGGCGGGCGCCTGTAGTCCCAGCTACTTGGGAGGCTGAGGCAGGAGAATGACGTAAAACCCGGGAGGCGGAGCTTGCAGTGAGCTGAGATCCGGCCACTGCACTCCAGCCCGGGCAACAGAGGGAGCCTCATCTCAAAAAAAAAAAAAAAAAAGAAAAAAAGGAGTGAACTGGGTAGATGAAAATAAGATGTGGGCAGGCATGGTGTCTTAAATCCCAGCACCTTGGTAGGATGAAGCAGGATGATCGTTTGAAGCCAGGAGTTTGAGATCAGCCTGGGCAACAAAATGAGACTCTACCAGAAATAAAAAATAAAAGATGTTTTCTATCACTGACTTATATAGGGCATTGGTCTTAATGTACATATATAGAGCTTTCAGATTTCTTTTTTTTTTTTTTTTTGAGATGGAGGCTTGCTCTGTCGCCTAGGCCGGAGGGCAGTGGTATGATCTCAGCTCATTGCAACCTCTACTTCCCGGGTTCAAGGAATTCTCCTGCCTCTGTCTCCACAGTGACTGGGATTACAGGTGTGCGCCACCACGCCTGGCTAATTTTTTATATTTTTAGTAGAGGCCATGTTGGTCAGACTGGTCTCAAACTCCTGACCTCATGATCCGCCCACCTCAGCCTCCTAAAGTTCTGGGATTACAGGCATGAACCACTGTGCCTGGCCTGCTTTCAGATTTCTTATGATTTCTTGTAAAAGTATATGCTTTATTACATATTTTTAAAATGTAAATATTTATATTTTAAGGTAAAACCTACAAGACACGTTGATTTATTTAGTGAACTCTAAAGATCATTCTGATATGATAGTATCATCTGTTTTAAATACACATGGACCATCTCTTCTTTAAATTAGAAATTTTATATTGTGCCTTTTCCCTCTTAAATTCATATTTCTTCTATTCAGTTTTCCCACAGAATCTTAATATATACTTTTATGTAATTGAAAATTTTTTTATTATCCTATCACACTTTAATAAAGATATTCTTCACTGAAGATAAACTTTACTGAAGCTTAACATTAAGTAAAACTCCTGCTACTAAAGTTTGTTTTTTTAAAAACTGAGTTATTATAATGATTAATGAACACTTGATCTAAAAAGTATTATTATAGATATTTATAGTTATTAAATTTATTATGCAAAATAGTATTGGAAATTTATCTTTTAACATGGATGAGGCTGATGGTTTCCATTTTTATTCATTTAGTTCATCTATTCATGAATCCGTATTACCTGAATGAAACTTTCTGAATAATTTTACTCTTTCTTAAAAATGGACATGTAACAGTTGTACATATTTATGGAGGGAAATTTCTTTTTAAACTGTTTTGTTAGACACAAGTGCTGAGAAATCCTGGTTACATTCTAAATAGATAAATATGGAAATAGTTTTGCTATAGTATTATCGTACAATTCTTTTTTTATTTGAAACAGAATCTCACTCTCATCTCCCAGGCCGGAGTGCAGTGGGGCAATCTCGGCTCACTGCAGCCTCTTCCTCCTAGGCTTAAGTGATCCTCCCGCCTCAGCCTCCCAAGTAGCTGGGACTACAGGCGCCTGCCACCACATCTAATTTTTGTATTTTTAGTAGTTTTAGTGGTTTTGCCATGTTGGCCAGGCTGGTCTCGAACTCCTGACCTCAAGTAATCCACCCACCTTGGCCTCCCAAAGGGCTGGAATTACAGGCATGAGCCATCGTGCCTAGCCACAGTTCTTTCCTTTTGAGTTAAATGCCAAAAATTACATAGTGACCAAACATTTAAAAATTAAAAATAATTTGTAATCCAGTCATTAGGTCCTGGCCTTCCAGATTTTGGAGAAATACACTAAAAAAGCTTTACCAAGATTTGAATAGCTAGTATACTTGTTATTTTTAGGTTTCTTTTTTTGTTTTGTTTTGTTTTAACCAAATACTCTCAGAAATAATTGGAAAAACTGAAATCTTGTTAATTTCCGTATGCTTTTGCCAATACAGTACTTTTTTTTTTTTTTTTGAGACGAAGTCTCCTGTGCCCCAGGTAGGAGTGCAGTGGCGGGATCTTGGCTCACTGCAACCTTCCCCTTCCCAGGTTCAAGCAATTCTCCTGCCTCAGCCTCCTGAGTAGCTGGGATTATAGGCATGTGCCACCATGTCCGGCTAGTTTTTGTATTTTTAGTAGAGACAGGGTTTCACCATGTTGGCCAGGCTGGTCTCGAACTCCAGACCTCAGGTGATCCGCCCACCTTGGCCTCCCAAACTGCTGGGATTACAGGTGTGAGCCACCACACCCAGCCAGATTGAGGATTTAAAATTGATTACTATGACTAAAGCTACCATGCTTGATAATCCTTCAGAAGGTCTTTATGTGTCCCAGGGATATATACAGATATCTACCTGGATTTTGAATAGCTTACAGGTAATGTATAGGTCTGTCAAACTAAAGGAAGAAACTGAGGCAAAATTAATGTAGTTAATAAGTTAATATAGTAAAAATTAATATATTATAGTGAGTTTATTTGAGTCACATTTGAGGACTGCAACCTGGGAGCATAGATTTAAGTTGTCCCACATGTATGCTTCGATTAGCAGCAGTTACAGTGAGTTTTTTAATGAAAAAAAGAGAGACTATTCCTAAGTTGTTTACCAATAATTTACATTAAAATAGCTAACAATAGATACTGATTGGCCATACTTTGTTCTTTGTATCACAAATTCATGGAACATGAAGATAATGAATGAGGACCACAATGTGCAACTTGTGATAACTTTTTTCTTTGAGATGGAGTCTTTTGTCGCCCAGGCTGGAGTGCAGTGGCATGATGTCAGCTCACTGCAACCTCCACCTCCTGGGTTTAAGCCATTCTCCTTCCTCAGCCTCCCAAGTAGCTGGGATTACAGGCATGCATCACCACGCTTGGCAAATCTTTATGCTTTTAGTAGAGACAGGATTTCGCCATGTTGGTCAGGCTGGTCTCAAACTCCTGACCTCAGGTGATCCACCAGCCTCGACCTCCCAAAGTACTGGGATTACAGGCATGAGCCACTGTACTTGGCCAACATTTTAGGTAATTTATCTGCTAGTCAGGAAACTACAGGCAAGAAAAAGCATGTAACACCTTTAAATAGTTGCCTTTGGGCATGGGTCGGGGACTATGACTGAAATTCCTTACTACATCTCTCTGGGCCTCACAGAGCTCAGACTGCTCTGAGCTATTTTTCTTTCCTCAGGTCCATATGGATCATTGGTTTAAACTATTATAGACTGGTTTTTCCATTTGAAAATGAGTGTGAAATTAGGAGAAATCCTTTATTTTAGTTCACAGGGTCTTTATATCTTTCCCCTTCTCTTTCACAGAATCTTCTCTTTGCCTTTGGGCCTCCGCAGTTGCACTGTGCTTCTTTTAAGGGATTTATATCTTTTGTTAGTTAAGAAAACATTTTAGTCACTATCTCTGTGGATTTTACCTTTCTACATTATTATTTCTAGACCTTCTAATAGACATAAAACCATCATAAAAAAAAAGAAGAATCCCGTAACCTGTATTTTAGGTTTAAAAGCAAAAAAGGAAAAAAAAAAAAAAAAAGGCTAATGGAATGAAGAAGTATATCTCTGTACCATATTCTGAGTAATTTCCTTAGCTCTATCTTCCGATTTACTTTTATCTTTAGCTCTATCTAAGCTGCTAGGTAATCCATACATTGGATTTTTTTTTTTCTACTTTTTAAAAATTTCAGTGACGTTTATCATTTATAGAACTGCTGTTGGTTCTCTTTCAAAGTTGTATTTTCTATAGTGTGTCTAATTTTTTACTGTTTCAATTCTTTTTTTTCAGAATTTAAGTGCTTTTAATATACATATGTCTCTAGCTTAATGGTTTCATTTAGGTTCTCTTATTATCTGATATTCTTCAGTACTAAACTTCCTCAGTATCAGTACTTTACTGAAATTATATGATGTGTGATAATTTTGGGTGGAAGATAACATTGATAAGTTTTTGCATATTTAGTATTCTCAATGAAGTATTCATTGATACAGAAAATACATACTGAGCACAGTGTTGGAGCAAAACAGATTTTTTTGTTCTTGTGGAACTTAAATTCTAGTAACTTGCTATGCTTATTAGTTACTTAATGATTAATGTTATAAACAGGAGTTGTCCTGTTAAAGTTCTAGCCTGAAATCTATTGTCTGTTAGCTACAATGGTTTTTACATTTTTAAATGCTTGGAAGAAAGAATCAAATGAATTCTATTTCATGACATGTGAACATAATATAAAACTCAAATCTGTGTCCATAAGTAAAGTTTTCTTGGAAAACAACCATGCTTATTTATAAATTGTTTGTGGCCACTTTTGTGCTGCAACAACAGATTTGAATATTTGGACAGAGTTGAGTAGATACAAAGACTATATGACCAAGAAAGCCTAAAATACTTTTAGCCCTTTGCAGAAAAAGTTTGCTGATCCCTGTATCAGTGTTTATTTTGTATAAATGTATTTCATAGATTGATATCCAGAGTCCCCCTTGAAGACTCGCAGTGAATGACTGAAACCCCAGAGAATACTGAATCATATATTCTAGGATGAAGCATTGGTGAAACCATTCCATAAACAAAGTGACTGTCACCCACACTTTAATTGTGTTGCCAGAACACAGGCAGATATTTTTTGTTTTTATTTTTGGGAGCGTGTGGGTCCTTAAACACTCTGGACAGTAATACCTGGCTTTAACTATGCCCCACAGCATTGCTACATAGTACCAGAGTTAAGCTGTCCTTTCATGTTTTATGCCCTGGTACATTTTTGTGAGTTAGTATGTACTGCCCTTGCCTGAAAAACTTCTCTGAAAAACTTAACGGTGATACCATAGAAGAACTTTAGAGACAATCTTAGTATCTACTAGCAGAGGAGTGGCTAAATTAAAATATTTTTTGGAATGCAATTGACTTTTAGTAACTGATACCACAGAAAGCAAAACCATAGATAAAAGGGGACTACTATGTAGTATTTTTGGATAAGTCGTATGTTAACCAGACAGAATAGCAGACTCTAGGCTTGCCAATAACTGTCTACTTTCTAGAATTGTCATGAGGTTTATATGAGATGATGTAATTCACAGTATATGACATTAGCAGTTTTCTGGAAATAGCTACATTTTGTTATTATTTAATGCAGTGTTATTGAAGCTTTGTAAACTGATGTTTCTTTGCAAATAATGTTTATAGTTTCAGGTCTGACATCAGTAAGGTCCTTGTTTGTAATTGGTTTTCTAGTCATTTGATCTCTTTTTGAACAAATGGATTCATCTATTCACAGTAGTTCTCTTGATGCTGTGCTTGCATTACCTAGAAAACTGTCTTAGGCTGGAGTAGGGCAGTGGATTAAAGTTTTAGGCAATTCCAGACTGAACATATCATCATGATTTTATAATGGGAGTACTCTAATCTGTGAGATAATCAGCCATAAATTTTTAAAAACTTATTGACACCTTATTTCCTCCCAGTAATTTGATGTAGATTACCAAATTAGGAGCACAAATAAAATGATGGAAAATCAAAACAATTAGGAGGTCAGTAGATTTGCCAGGATTCTAAAATAATTTATATGTTGTATTTTAATTCAACAGTTGTCTCTAAATTTTCTGGGAACTGAAATTGTGTCCTGTAATTGTATAATTGTATGATAAAAGAATCTTTACAAATTTATTTTGCTCCTTTTGCCCATTACATACTGTGATCTCTCTAAAGTGATTGTTACTGATATGTTTATACTATTATTTGCATCTATTGTAGTATAAAGTATCAATTTCTGTCTGTATAGAAACTTTGATACTAAGGCAAAAGTTCTTACACAAAAGCACAAGTTGAAATGACAGCTGATTGCCATATTTGGCTGTAGTGTTCTCCAGATAACAGCAAGGCCTGATAAGCAGGGGAAATGCTTACTTTTTACTCTCTGGAGAAAGCTATCCTAAGATCCTCTACCCTAATTGTCTCAAATATCTTTGGAGAGATTTACATAAAAAGAAAGTAATACAATAAACCTCCATGTTCCTACAAGTTTGCATTGTCTTTAGGAAAAAAAAGTAGGCAGTTGAATCATTCTTAGATCCATGCCAGTGCTATCCACCATCATTCCCAATAGCTGTACGTTTTTACTGCTTTTAAATGGTTTTCGAATAGTTGTTGATAGATTATCACATTATAGCATTTATCGACTCATATTTCTGGATCTTTTTTTACAGTTAAATCGTCGATCTGAAATTGTTGCTAATAGTTCTGGTGAATTCATCTTGAAGACATATGTAAGACGAAACAAGTCTGAAAGTTTTAAAACTTTGAAAGGCAACCCAATTGGACTTAACATGTTGAGCAACAATAAGAAATTGAGGTATAGGCACTTCACCACACATCCTATAGAAAAGATAAAGGAAGAGTTTGACACCAAAAACTTTGAGGCTAATAGGCCCAACCTGTACCTTTTCTTCTGAATTTGTCAATAGGGCCAAGAGGTAGCATGGTCCCAGTATATGGATTCTTTGCTTTGAATCTTAGGAATAGGATTGATTCTAGTGTCTCTTGTTTCTGAATAAAACATTGCAAGAAATACTTTGTTAGGGTGGGATCTCGTGATTTTGTTTTCATACATTTAGTAGAATCTCAGTCATAATATTTGAAGAAGCACAATAGAGTGGTGTGGTCATGTCTCCTTTAGGAAATGCTAATCAGGATCGTCTCAATAGGGGACTTAAAAATTTCCTATTCCTCCTTTTTTCAGAAGTAACGCACCTTTCCTACTGGTTACCATAGTGAACCACTGTTACTGGTAGGATTGGGTATCAGTAGCAACTCAGAAATAGGGTTGAAAGTCACTTTTATTTCTGCTGTCTCAACTTACGCATAGACAAATGAAGTACATAGAAGCTCAGTAACTTTCAAGTCAGTGGCAAAATCAGTAATAGTATTTAGGACTCCTGATTTTTATTTTAGTGTTATGCTTTATTTTTTAAATTTTCTCAACCTCCGCCTCCCCAGGTTCAAGTGATTCCCTGCCTTAGCCTCCTGAGTACCTGGGATTACAGGTGCCCACCACCATGCCCGGCTGATTTTTGTATTTTTTATTAGAGACGGGATTTCACCATGTTGGCCAGGCTGGTCTCAAACTCCTGACTTCAGGTGATCTGCTATTTTTTTAGTTTTCTTTAATTGGACTGGAAACATTTGAAAAACAAATTCAAGAAATGGAAAACTCCCAATAGACAATTGGGTTTATCAATAAATTTTTAAAATTATTATTGGTAAAGATTTTTGTGTTTGTTCAGATTTTAAAAGATTTCTTGTATAAATGTGTATATAATTTTTCCGTGTTCAAATTATTTTGTGTTTCTTGAATCTGCAGTGAAAATACGCAAAATACATCATTATGTTCTGGAACTGTAGTTCATGGTAGACGTTTTCATCATGCTCATGCACAGATACCAGTAGTAAAAACAGCAGCCCAAAGGTAAGAATTCTAATTGTCTTTGGTTAGTATATACATGGCATCCTCTTCGATAGGTTTTCACCTTTTTTAGCCATTTTTTTCCTTTGTGAAACCTTACTGTTTTCATTGTCTGTAGAGAGATGTATCTCTGAAATAATTCATGACATGAAATTATACTTTTTATATCTGTTTTTGAGTAATCACGTTCTGTAAATAGAGAATTTTTCAATAAGACCTATTCTATTGCATTATAATCCAGAGAATCTAAGATGATATTTAAATTAAACTGATTTACAGTATTGACCTTACAGTGTTTAACTATCTTCAGTTGGTAGTTTAGCTCTGAAGAGTAAAATTACAGTTAATACCATACTTCCTTTCTTTATAAGGCTTATAAAAGTTCATAGCATCAAAACAAGTCACATTAGTTTTAAATGTTGGAGAAAATGTTATTTGGTAGTTTTAGTTAGATTTAGGAGTTCTCATTGATCTTGAAAGTACTGCTTGACTCAAAATAATGAAAGTAACATTTGGGGGACCATTTTTGGAATGTTTTACATGACCTTTCAGTTGACTGAAATTCTTAGGCTAAAAGAGTTAAATAAATAATCTGTTTATTGCATTATAAACAGTTCCTTATAACTAGTAACTTTTAAAAATTTGGCATATATTTTAGATGCTGTTCTTCATTTTTTAAAAATGTAAAATCTAGACTCATTTAGAAGACATGTCCTGAACCTTGCTATATTTTTCTGTTTACATAGATGTGCTATCAGATCTTTTACTTAAAAACATTAAGTAACCTCACACTTCGTGATAAACCAACCTTTTTTTTGCCTTAAATATATTATTGTATCAAATAGCGTTCACATAAGATACTTGAAAAATTTAAAAGGACAAGAAAATTACTATGCATACCAAAAATTGGCTTGCTCTACTGCAAAGTACACAAACAAATCAAGCTCTCTGGCCTACTTGTGGCAAAAAACATGAGAATAAACAATAAAAGGAGAGTAATTAGGGGAGAGAAAAAGAGTAGACACATTCCTATGCACTGATGATACTAATAGAAACCATTGCTGATAAAGGTGTCTTAATATTCTGATAATGTAGTCTAAGTTTGAAATACTAATTTAAACCTTATAATCAACTTAGGTGATTCATTTATAACCAAAATTATTGCATTATCTTTGCTTTTGAAGTTGTCTGTTAGTTTAGAATTACTAGTGACCTATTCTCCATTCCTCATTTCCTCATTGGTAATGTTAAAAAAAAAAACAGTTAACAGTCTGGAAATTGGGTTGCGATTTGTTTTACTCTAGGTCTCAACACCTACAACATTTTACATGTGTATTATTGCTCATTTACATAAAAGATTAGATTCAGTTAATATGAACTTGTATATATTGATAAAATGTTTAAAATATTGTTAAAATCAACAACCTGAGAGTTAATTTGTATTTAAGAAATTATCCTGATTGAAAAATTCTTAACGATTAGGGGCAGTAAAGAAAACTATACTCAAGTCAGCAGGACAGAAAACTGTATAATCAAGTCAGCAGGACAGATACTACATACATTTGTCTTTTATTTATTCTGTATAAGAATAAACATTTCTTATTCCAACTGCAGTATGACTGTCACTAAAAAGATTTTGATGTTCAAAGACAAGTCATTGAGAGTTTTTCAGTTTTCTTCCTTCAAAAACATTGAATGATTTTATGCTGCATACCAGGCATAGATGAGGTGCATTAAGATGATTATGATAAAATTCCTACCAGTAAAGCTCAAGTTTGATTGCAGTAGAGATTGATTAGGGTACAGAAAGACAAGTAAACAAATGATTACATGCATGGTTAGGGCTGCAGTAGAGATATACAAAATATGTGTAGTAAAACTGTAGAGAAGGGAACAAGAATTTATAAAGGAAACATTAAAGGAGTTTTTGAGTGTACCAGGTAGAAGAGGACACTGCATGCGGGAGGAATCACATCTTCAAAGGCACAAAGAAAGGCTTTAACTAAGATTGTTGCTTCCAGGGATTTAGCACAGTTGTTAGACTTCAGGTGAGGGTAAACACATTGGCTTTTACAGCTTCTCCTAAATGTTCTTATTTTCTGAAGTCTTAATTTTTTTTTTTTTTTTTTTTTAATTATAGAGATAGGGTTTTGCTCTGTTGCCCAGGCTGGAGTGTGGTGGCACAGTCATAGCTCACTGCAGCCTCAAACTTCTGGTCTCAAGCAATCCTCCCACTTCAGCCTTCTGAGTAGCTAGGACTACAGGCATGCACCACCGCACCTGGCTAACTTTTAAAATAAATTTTTTGTGGAGCTGTGGTCTTGCTTTGTTACTTAGGCTGGTCTCCAGCTGCAGGCAGTCCTCCTGCCTCAGCATCGTAAAGTGGTGGGTTTACAGGCCTAAGCCACTGCACCTGCCTCAAGTCTTATACTAATTTGAAATGAAAACAAATGCCATCAATCTGGTAATTCATACGTGGTGTATTCTTGGGGTGAGTGGTATATCTTGTCTTTTAAGTAAATCAGACCTGCTAAAATCTGGGTAATTTGTAGTTCTTTAGTCATATATGGGAAAGAGTGCTTTACACCTTTTTATCTAAACAGAATGAGTGAAGTTTGTTAAAATATCACATTAGATTAGTCTTTGGGACATAATTAAGATTCCAGTCTATTTTCTTACTACTATTCCAACTGTTAATTATATTCATATTTAAAAGATAGATTGTTTATACACTAATAATGGGAGAGAAGTATGGGAAAAAAACAAAATGCAGAAGTTTAAAAGTCTGTACATACCATCCCTGCCCCTAACTTCAATCAGACTTGTTGAAACAGCACATTATATAGGTTTATGTTTTACTTACACTTACACTTTTTTTGACTTTTTATTAAGTATAGATAATATTCTTACAAGGTCCTTATAAGTCTTCTTATCATCTTTATCTTTAAAGTCTTCGCCCCTCATGGGGAAATGGATAGCTATGAAAGCTTATATAATTCATACATAGGAATATGGGCTCCTGGAATAAGTAATATTTAATTATTAGTGAAAAGCACTGTTTTGAGAGGTTTTGTTTGTTTGTTTGTTTGAGATGGAGTCTCGCTCTACTGCCCATGCTGGAGTGCAGTGGTGTGATCTCCACTCACTGCAACCTCCACCTCCTGGGTTTAAGCAATTCTCTTGCCCAGCCTCCTGAGTGGCTGAAATTACAGGTGTGTGCCACCATGATTTTTTTTTTTTGTATTTTTAGTAGAGATGCAGTGTCACTGTGTTGGTCAGGCTGGTCTCGAACTCTTTACCTCAAATAATCCGCCCACCTTGGCCTCCCAAAGTGCTGGGATTACAGGCTTGAGCCACCACACCTGGCCCATTTTGAGAGAATTTTTGAAGTTATAAATGAGATCAGTGATACCAGTATTTATCTATTAGTCTTTTTCCCTTCCCTTTCTTTTCTTTCTTTTCTTTTTTGTTTTTTAATGCCACAGTTACAGTACTAATTGAAGGTAATTTTTCTTTTCTATATTGTATGAAATAGTCCAACAAGAATGTAAGTTAACATTTTTACAAAGTCCTACATTACTAATAATGACTTTTCCCCATTTTTTATGTTTTATTTTGATATGTAAGCAACTCTAAGGCAGGTCTTGATAAAAACACATATCGAAGATACTTGTAAGAATTCCATGACTTGTTAATCAGATATATTATAATGAATGCATTTTTTCTCAAGGATAAGAAAAATGAGCATTGGTGTATGTCTTTGTGTATATATATATATTTTTAATTTTTACTGTTTTCTTTTTCCTAACTCCCTTGGCTTATTGGGAAGCATTATACCTAACCCGTTTCTTCTACCTCTGTTCTTCTACCTATTTCCTTTCCTCTGTACAGGTGAGTATAAAAAACAACCGAGGCCGGGCGTGGTTGACTTACATCTGTAATCCTAACACTTTGGGATATCCTCCTAACAAAATAGGATAGCCTGAGACCAGGAGTTTGAGACCAGCCTGAGCAACATGGCAAAACCTTGGCTCTGTAAAAAATACAAACATTAGCCAGGCATAGTGGTGCACACCCGTAGTCCCAGCTGCTCAAGGTAGGAGAATCACCTGAGCCTAGGGAGATCAAGGCTACAGTGAACTGTGATTGTGCCACTGCACTCCAGCTTGGGTGATAGAGCCAGACCTTGTCATCTCAAAAACAAAAACAAGAAAGTACTAAACTGTTCTTATTTCTTGGGCACAGCAGTATAGAATTGGAAATGGCTACATTAGGTATTAATGCCTAACTTTTGGTTTTCATTTTACTTTTTCTGGAAATACAACTGATAAGAAATAAATACAAAGGATAGGATAGACTAGATTTAAACTTTTATGTTTATATTTTGCTTCACTTCTTTAATAGGGATGTGATTATATTACCTCGTTTTTCTGTCATTTAACATTTATTTTATGCAAGTTATTCTTTTTTAAATAGCAAAGATAAAATTTCAGATATATTAATGTACATTTATAATGCTTTTCCTTTTGAAAATTTTTTAAATATTCATGTATGTGTTTTTAATGTGTTCATGTAAAAACAAGTTACTATATAATTTTTTCTTCATTTGCTAGGATTAAATCGATATTGTAGTTGCATACTCCACATGATAAGAGTATAAGAATTGATAAAGGAATTTGGGGATTTTGTAATTTATGCTTTCCTGACAGTTCCAAATATTTCATTCCTTTTATTATAAGGAGAAATAATATTAGATGTGAATCTCATTTTATTCTAAATTGAGGGATTATATAATTTCATTCTTGAGTAATTGATGTTAATAGCATTTTGGAGTTTTCATGAACTATGGAGAAGGGTGCAACTTTTATACATTGGACTTATGATGGGAAGCCATGATTTTAAATTATAGGCCTTTCCTTGTGTCCCAAATCATATACCGTATTTAATCTAAGACTTCCGTGCAAAAGTTTCCCGCCTTAAAAATTTTTTTTCTTACTCCAAAGGAAATAATCATACCTGATATTAGGATCAGTCCGGAACCAATACAAATTTTATAACTTCTAGGAAATGCTATTGTTTCTTGAAGACTATTTCTGTAACAACAGTAGTTTCCTCCTTATTTGTGGTTTTGATTTAACCATTCCCTTATTAGTACTGAGATTGTTTCTAAATTTGCTATGATACCATTATTGAATTTTTCAGATATTGAGAATTACGTTCAGGTGGGGAAAGTACATACTATTCATAGAAGTACAAAGGAGATACCATGGCATTAAACATGAAAGGACAGGCTAACTCTGGTGCTATGTAGCAACACTCTCAGGCATATGATAAAACCAGGTGTAGTATACAGAGCAGAAAACCCACGTGCTCACAAAAGCATTTGCTCATCTTCTGGCAACGTAATCAGAAAATGTGGTTGACAGCCATTTTGTTTATGAAATGTTTCCACCAATGCTTCATTTTGGTATATTGGATTCGGTACTATCCTCCGTTTCAAGCACCCACTGAGGGTCTTGGAACAGATCCTTGGAGAATAGCAGGGAATATTGTGTTCTAACGTATCTTCAAATATTTGATAGTTAAAGCCCTTTCAAGAATTTTTTATATTTTTGTGTATTCATCTTCCTGTTAAATATCTAAAAAGATTGTTTATTTTGTGTATTGACAGAAATCGAAAACCAATTTAGACATGACTCAAAACCTAGTGTATTTTTTATATATATATATATATAATGTATTTAAAACAAGTTGATCACATTATAGTTTTGCCTTATGACTATAGTTACTACAACTACGGTGATATATCAACAATGAGGTCTTGCCTCTTACATTTTTTTTCTTTTTCATGTTTTAAGCAGTCTGGACCAAAAAGAAAGGTAAGCTTAATATTGAAGAAATTAGAGCATGGATGTAGTGATAAAATATAAAATTATTTATATGTTTTGAAACATATTTGTTGAATTAGAGTTTATAATTAAAACTTTTTTAATTTTAAATTTTTAGCTGACATGTAATAATTGTACATATTTATGGGATACAGAGTATATATCAATATAGGTATACAATGTGTAATGATCAGATCGGGGTAATTAGTATATCCATCACTTCAAACATTCGATGTTTCTTTGTGTTGTCAGCATTCAAAGTCCCTTTTTCTGGCTTTTTGAAAACATAAATTATAGTTAACCATATTCACCCTAAGTGCCACAGAAAGTGAGAGCTCATTCTTCCTGTCTAGCTGTAATTTTGTATTTGTTAACCCACCTCTCTCCATCCTCTCCTCCCCCACCCTTCCCAGCCTATAGTATCCACAGTTCTACTCTCTATGATAAAAGGAAACTTGTTGACAGTACAACATGGTATTTGGCTTATATAGGTGGTATTTGAGGCTCATTCTGAATGTACATTTTTCTATGAATGGTTATATTTATGCTAATAAGTGACTACTTTCTTTTAAAATAGAATATTTCAATGTTTTAGTAGTAAAATTGCTTTCAGTTACATTATCAGAATCTTTGTCATTATATTTTAGTGATAATACTCTTGTTTTTCTGCTTTAATATTTGGGGGGCAGGGAAATGTATTAGAACACCTTAACCGTAGAGTTAAAACTTTAAACATCAAGTGTATTCTCTTTTGACTGAAAAGTAAGAGAATCTTGTGATCAGTCTTCTTCTGTCATTATTTTTTCGCTTTGTAGGAACACTGGCGTTTAGAGGATATTTGAGTGATATAATGGCATGGAAAAGTGTTTAAGAAAAACACACACATTTCTTTGAACATTTCAAAGTAAAATGATCATAATTGTTCTAAAGTGGTTATCCATAAGAGTAGCTTCTCTGGACTGGGCATGGTGGCTCACGCCTATAATCTTAGCACTTTGGGAGGCCAAAGCGGGAATATCTCTTGAGCCCAGGAGTTCCAGACTAGCCTGGGCAACATAGTGAGGCCCTGTCCCTACAAAAAAGTAAAATAATTGGCCTGGTATAGGTAGTAAGACACTAAACAAACTGGAAAGTCCAGCTATTTTTAATTTCCAACCAAATTGTTAAATCAATTAAAAAAAAATGAGTCTATAGTGCCTTTCAAATGCCTGAATTTTGACATTTGTATATCAGCTGATGGATTAATATTTTGAATTGCTATGTGATGGCTCTGCATGGGCATGGTGGCCAGTGCTTCAGTTTTGAGAGCATTACCATCCTTGGTGATGACATGGACAGCAGTGTTTCTACAGTTGTTTGAAATGGTAAATATATTTTTGATTACGTGCTGCCTTTGAGGCATATGCTTTTATTCATTCCAAGTATTTATCAAACCTACTGTTACAGGCATAAGGATACAGTGATGAGTAAAACAGACAAGATCCCTGCAGTTCTATAGTTTACTTTCTTATGGACCAAAGACTAATACTGAATAAGTAAAACATGAAATAATAATTTCTATGTAGAGAAGTGTAATGGGTGATGTGATAGACTGACAGTACGATTTCTTTAAATTGCATATTCAGGGAAACTCTTTACTATGAAGCTAACATTTAGCTAAAGACTAAATGGGGAATTGGCAGTGCCATGATCATAAGATTGGCTTTTCCGGATAGGGAAGAGGTTGTGCTAAGTTACTAATCCAGGAATAAGTTTGGCATGTCAAAGAACAGAAAAAAGGGACAACTAAGGCTGGAGCTTAGAGAGCAAAGGGGACAATGTTATGAGATGGGTTTGGGAGACTGGCTGGGACCTAGGTCATAAAAGGCTTTGTAAGGTGCTCTGAAGCTTTTGGATTTTATATTAGTGCGATAGAAGCTTTCAGAGCATTTAAGGTAGGGAAGTATTGTTACCTGATAAATATTTGAGATTTTTTAAACACAATATTTTTCATAGGATTTATAATTTGGCACAAATAGAAGTTTAAATCAGTGCCAGTTCAGTTAAGGCTGGGCAAGTTCCTCTCCAAATAGAGATGTGTTACAAAGGAAAATCAAATAGTCTGTAAGTACTTAAAACTATCTCAGCAAGGTCTAGGAGTTGGGGCGTTAGAAAGACAGAAGTAAAACCAATCTTTTCAGCGGGGGAGGAGGGGATTGGGAGGGTTAAGGTGGAAAAATAAAGAGATTTTGAAGGTCTCATCCCATTAGGGATATAATAGAATTTGCTTGAGGAAATCATTTGAATCTTGGTAAGTGCAATAAGCGTTAAGAGGGAAGGTATCTATATTCATTTGTTAAATTCAGTAAGGAAGGAAAAGAGTATGTTGTGCAAACAATATTTTATAAAAATAGGAGAAAAGAGGAAACAAAATGAAATAATAAACAAATAGAAATATAAAAAGTAATAGAGTAAGATGAAAAGAAAACAAGTCCTATCAGCAGTTATAATGACTATATTAGAGTATATGTAGTAAAAGACATGCTGATTTGATTAAACCCAGATATACTACATTGTTTACAAGCATCATACCAAAATAATAATGTGGAAGTAAGTTTAGAGCCACAAGAGATGCAAACAAAAAGAAAGCATGAGTGGAATTTTAGTAACAAGGGAGATGGAGTTAAGGATTAAAGGCAGTAGACAGGATAAAGGAGCACAATAGGCACAGTTTATAGGAACATAAGTAAATGTAAAGCCTCCCCTAAAATAGTTAAAATTCGAGAAATTCAACATGGTGAAACTCCGCCTCTACTAAAAATACAAAAATTAGCCAGATATGGTGGCATGTGCCTGTAATCCCAACTCCTTGGGAGGTTGAGGCACAAGAATTGCTTGAACCTGTGAGCCAAGATAGCACCACTGCACTCCCACCTGGGTGACAGAGCAAGGCTCCATCTCAAAAAATGAAAACAATGAATACAGTTGTGGGAGATTTTAATGTATCTTGAAAATTAAACTGGTTTATCAGTTAAATAAGAATAATGGATTTTAACTGTAAAATAAATAAGATGATTCATTTTCATAGAAATGCATATATTTGGCCATCTTTTGTAATAATGGAAAGATTAATAAAAAGAGCTATCATTAAAGCAAGGCAAACAACAGTAACAAAAAGAGAAATGGTGTCCAGATCCTGGTTTCTAAGTACCACTCTGCACTAAAAGGAATGTGGAGAAATGGCTGATTCTGGGGTTGTGATAGGTCAGACACAGAATGAGTGTGGTATCAGAAACCTAGAAAATGTTCAACAAATTAAGAGTGCCCACTTCAAAAGCACCTGTACTAAAATTGGAACAATAGAGAGATGATTAGCATGGATGACACACGAATTAGTAAAGCATTTCATATTCTTGTAAATTGTGTATGCATATTTTATCACAGTAAAGAAGAAGAAAAAAAAAAAAAACACCAAAAGGATGTAGTTATATCAGAGGGAGACGGGAGCCAACTGAAAGAGCTCCCAAGTAGCCAAACTGATAACAGTTGGATTATAACTTAGACCAAGGGACACTATATGAAATAAATACCTGATGAGTTCTCTTCGAAATACTGAAAAACACAGAAAGGAGATTAAGGAGACATGATGACTTCATGCGTTGTATACTAGATTGGATCCTGGAACAAAAATGGGGTATTATAAATAGCTGGTAAATTAATTTCTTTCTTTCTTTCTCTTTCTTTCTTTCTTTCTTTCTTTCTTTCTTTCTTTCTTTCTTTCTTTCTTTCTTTCTTTCTTTCTTT
>NW_012115300.1:430769-461718 GCF_000951035.1 Colobus angolensis palliatus | reverse complement strand
TTTTCTTTCTTTCTTCCTTTCCTTTCCTTTCCTTTCCTTTCCTTTCCTTTCCTTTCCTTTCCTTTCCTTTCCTTTCCTTTCCTTTCCTTCTTTTTCTCTTTCTTTCTTTCTGTCTTTCTTTTTCTTTCTTTTTTTTCTTTTTCTTTGAGACAGTCTGGCTCTGTCGCCCAGGCTAGAGGGCAGTGGTGCAATCTTGGCTCACGGCAACCCCCGCCTCCCAGGTTCAAGCGCTTCTTGTGCCTCAGCCTCCTGAGTAGCTGCGATTACAGGCACGCACCACCACGCCTGGCTGATTTTTGTATTTTTAGTAGAAATGGTGTTTTGCCGTGTTGGCCAGTCTGGCCTCGAACTCATGGCCTCAAGTGATCTGCCAGATTTTTGTATTTTTAGTAAAGACAGTGTTTCACCATGTTGGCCAGTCTGACTGCGAATTCCTGGCTTCAAGTGATCTGCTGGCCTTGCCCTCCCAAAGTGTTAGAATTACAGGCATGAGCCACCTTGCCCAGCCAGTAAATTTCTAAGGCTAGAGTTTAGTTCGTAATAGTGTACCGGTGTTGGTTTCTTTTTTGACGTGTGTGATGGAAATATTAAGGTGTTAACATTAGGATAAGAGATACAAGGGTATTCTGAATTGTCTTCGTAACTTTTCTGCAAATCTAATATTATTTCAAACTTAGCTTACTACAGAAAATAGACTTTCGCAACTGAGGCTGTTCGAACTTTTAATGAACAGAGCATTCTGATGTTTTTTAAACAATTCAGGATAGAGAAATAAAATGCTCTTTAGTTTATTTTAAACAGCTTGTAAAAATCTTGGGTTTATGAAATGGGACCTCTGAAGCTACAAAGACACAAACCCTAAGAAGCAAAAATTCTACCCACCTACACAGGAAGATAGAAGATGACAGTAGAGCTTCTCTGCCTCTGGTTAGTTAGGAGTAGAAAAGAAATAGCCACTGAGATTAAATCCTAGGCTTGATTTTCAACGAGTTTGGAGTTTGAAATGTATACCTGCAAGAGTAATGGAATCCTCAAATTGAGAAATGAATGTAAATGCTGACTGGGTGCGGTGGCTCACGCCTGTAATCTCAGCACTTTGGGAGGCCGAGGCAGGCAGATCACTTGAGGCCAGGAGTTCCAGGCCAGCCTGGCTGACATGGTAAAACATCGTTTCTACTAAAAATACAAAAATTAGCCCAGCATGGTGGCACACACGTGTAATCCCAGCTACTCAGGAGACTGAGGCACGGGAATCGCTTGAACCCAGGAGGCAGAAATTGCAATGAGCCAAGATTGTGCTACTGTACTCTAGCCTGGCAACAGAGCCAGACTCTGTCTCAAAATTAAAAAAAAAAGAAAATGTAAATTTTCATTTTAGATCATCTAGCAAAAAGTTTTTAAAACTGAATTTTGGAGAAAATATAGGGCTAGGTAGTTAATTTTATCAAACACATTTTTATCTTGAAATTTTTATATTCTTGTATTTAAGATACTGTTTCTTCAATTTATTGTAATTTTTAAAAAACAGAACTTTAATTTGCCCTGCTTTTATAGGAAAAAATATAGCAAATATTGAAAACAGTGGCCATAAATTCTGGAAATACAGGGAAGTATACACATTAGTTTAATGTGACAATACTTGGTAAGATTGTGGCTTTGAATACATCATACATCGTATGATGTATTCAGCATGTTGTCCCTCATTCTCAGTGGATGGTTCAGTACACAGGTTCAAATTGCAAGAGCACTGCATTAATAGTTTCATCAATCTCTATACATGCATGTATGATTTACTGTCTCAGATGATTTATGTCAATTGTTTTTACTAAATCTGGGTAAACCTGGATTTGGAAATAAGACTATATTCTCTGTGCAAGTGTATGGAATTTGAAAATATGCATTTTATTTTAATCCCAAGTTAGGAACTAAAAACCTACCTTTTTTCTTATAAGACTGTTACTACTACATCTCAGGCAAATTCTCATTTTCATAATGCATATCTTCACAAATTTCAAATTTTTCAGGGTGGAAATTGCCCAGTTGTACCAGATGTTGCTCTGCTTAATATTGGTGCAATTTGCTAGGATTCAGATTCTGGCATTGCTACTTAATTGTGTGACTGTGGATAAGTTGATTAACCTCACTGCATTTCAGTTTTTTCATTTATAAAGTATTAATAATATGTCATATAAGGTTATTGGGGGGATTAAAGAAGTTAATAGATACAAAGCACACATGGCACATGATGCTATTTTCTAACTGCTATTATAAGTACACTACTATCAGCTGGGCGCGGTGGCTCACACCTGTAATCCCAGCACTTTGGGAGGCCGAGGCAGGCGGATCACGAAGTCAGGAGATCGAGACCATCCTGGCTAGCACGGTGGAACCCCGTCTCTACTAAAAATACAAAAAATTAGCCAGGCGTGGTGGCGGGCGCCTGTAGTCCCAGCTACTTGGGAGGCTGAGGCAGGAGAATGGTGTGGACCTGGGAGGCGGAGCTTGCAGTGAGCCGAGATTGCGCCACTGCACTCCAGCCTAGGTAACAGTGAGACTCTGTCTCAAAAAAAAAAAAAAAAAAAGTAAGTACACTACTGTCTCCACCCATAGTATTTTTTCTTTTGTTATTTTCATATTTTGTTTTCACTTCAAGTGTTTTGACTTTTTGTAATATAAGAATATTAAATTCTTGCAAGAAAATTTCTTTGAAATTTTTGAGTAAAATGATTTTAATGAAATGAAAGCTATGATTTACATTACTAGATCACCAGTGTGAATAGAATTACAAATAAATAGCCTCTTTTATTTTTATGTGGTTTATTTAGAGTAGGAAAGTAGCTATTGTAACTCCCTGGTCTATTGCACTTTTTGCAGTTCCCCTTTTCTAATGCTTTTATCCTACAATTAGCCGTAAGGTTTTTGCTTTTTTCCCCCAAAATTTTGCTTTTGCCCCCCAAATTAGTGTTTATTTGTGTTCAAATAGATACAGTATTTGGAGGTAGTATTTAGATACAGTACTTAGTTACTAAGGATTATGTTTGAAATCCTTGATATTGTATGTATTTGAAGTTTAACAGTGGAATTTAATACTTTAAAACAAATGTACTTACAACCCTGACACAATGTAATCATACTATAAGACTGAATACTTGTTCCATGATTGCTGGTCTTGTACATAATGTTTTTTGTTCTGATTTTGGAATTGTCCTCAAGACAATCTCATTCAACGTTTATTCCTTTATTTATTTGTTTTTAAACAACTAAAAAAAAATTTACAGTAAAATTTTACAAATTGAGTTTCATTTATTGGTATAGTTTTGTTATTTGATAGTATCACTTTTTATATGGCAAAGAAGCTATGATTTGCTTTTAATAAGCTTATTGTAAGTATACCATTAACTTTTTCATTTTGAAAACTGTATTTCTTGTTAGAATAAAACTATGTAAATTTCTTTTTTAGGAAAGAATACCCACCTCATGTCCAAAAAGTTGAAATTAATCCTGTAAGGTTAAGTCGGCTCCAAGGTGTTGGTAAGTGTGCAGTTTTGTTACACCTGTGAAGGATTTCAAATTGCTGTATGAAAAGTACACTGGAGATATGATGCTGGCTTTAGAATATTCCCAGGTATAATATATATATATGAAAAACCATTTTTTATAACTGATTTGAGAATTTCTTTAATGGTAACCTGATACCTGGAACAGTTGCAGTTAGGTGATTACAGTTTGAAATCTTTTGATTATTTTAGCATTTTTGTTATGTTACAAATGCAAATAGTAACTGTAGTTGAGCTATAGCTTTGAAATTGAGTTTTATTAAACTGTGTTATAATGTATTATGTAATTGTGTTTCCACTTACTGGTTTTGCTCCTAAAATTTAGAATAGATTAGAGAAATACTCAATTAAAAAGAGACCACACCTGCTACAACTGTGTTACTAGTAGATATTGGAAAATCATTGTGAGTATAAATTTATATTCATACTGAAATATTTTTCAATATACTGGTTATTAATCCAAAAAATAAAATAAGGGCAAATAACATTTATAAAAAATATATCATCATAAAATCAGTTTTCATTATCTAGAATCATGATTCTTAATGTGTGTCCATCTTGTTTTTCCAAGGCCTTTGCTTGTTTAAATAGCTCTGATGGCTGTTAGTTCTAAAATAGAATAATTTTTAAAAGCTAGGTTTTTCTGATAGCTGAGAATGTGCTTTTAAAAAACACCCAGTTTTTTTTTCTACTTTGGGTGAAAATCTTTTGTGCATGTAGTGAACGTTTCTCTCTTTTATGAAGTGAATATTCCAAACTTGTTTCATCCTTTCTTAATAATGGGCAGTTTTTATAGATGTGAATTATTATACTTTACATACTAAGCATAGTTATGCTAAGTTTATTAAGTTTAGTAATAGTGACTACTCTCTTCTGTTATTCTGTTATACTTTAAATCTTTATTGAGCTCTTACTCAGTTATATGCTGAGTCCAGTGCTTTGCTTTCATTATTTACTTTTATCCTAGCTTTCTGTTCAAGGTCCCTATAAGCTAAAAAACTTCCTCAAGGACATAGAGCTAGTAAATGACAAAGCTTGTACTGGAACTCATGTCTGTTTGATGCCACATCCAACACTCTTAAACACTGTACATTACTGTATTCTTGCTCTGTCACAAGGAAGGTTACTTCTAATCCTCAGAACTGTACAAAAGGTGTTATTTTTATCTTAACAAATGCATTTCTGGCCAGGTACGGTGGCTCACGCCTGTAATCCCAGCACTTTAAGATGTCAAGGCAGGCAATCACTTGAGGTCAGGAGTTCAAGACCAGCCTGGCCAACATGGCAAAACCCCATCTCTACTGGAAAAAAAAAAATACAAATATTAGCTGGGCATGATGGCACATATCTGTAATCCCAGCTACTCAGAAGGCCGAGACACAGGAATCACTTGAACCCAGGAGGCAGAGGTTGCAGTGAGCCGAGATCGTATCACTGCACTCCAGCCCAGGTGACAGAGTGAGACTCAGGCTCAAAAGTGAAAAAAAAAAACATTTCAAAGACGTTAAGTGATTTGGCCCACTAATAATGGTTTTAGATGCCAGTCAGCCAGGCTTGTTACAAATAATTTTTAAAGCTTATTCAACAACATTCATTAAGTAAATAAGCATACTCAAGTTAAAAGAAAAAAGAGCATGCTTATTTACTGTTCTTTTAACTTTGGTTTTTTGTTTGTTGTTGTTGTTGTTGTTTTGAGACGGAGTCTCGCTTTGTAGCCCAGGCTGGAGGGCAGTGGTGTGATCTCAGCTCACTGCAGCCTCCGCTTCCTGGGTTCAAGTAATTCTCTGCCTCAGCCTCCCGAGTAGCTGGGATTACAGGCGCCCGCCACCACGCCTAGCTAATTTTTGTGTTTTTAATAGAGACAAAGTTTCACCATGTTGGCCAGGCTGGTCTCGAACTCCTGACCTCGTGATCCTACCACCTCGGCCTCCCAAAGTGCTGACATTACACGCATCAGCCACTGTGCCTGGCCCTTGACCTATTATTTTGAAATAATTTTAGGCTTAGAGAAAATTTACAAAATTAATACAGAGACATACATGTTTATTTTTTCACACAGCTTCCCTTAATGTTAGTATTTTATAATCCTAGTACACTTATCAAAACTAAGAAATTGGTGTGAGTATAAGATTCTTAACTAAGCTGTAGAACTTATTTAGATTTCACCAGCTTTTCACTAATATCCTTTTTCTGTTCCAGGATTCATTCTGTCATCCCACATGGCATTTGTCATGTTCTCTTAGTTTCCTTCATGATTTTGAAGACTAGTCAGTTGCTCTGTATAATGCCTTTCAATTTGGTGAGGATGATGTCTTAGGATTAGAGTAAGCCTATGTATTTGGGGCAAGACTTCCCAAGAAGTGATGTGTGATCTTCTCAGTGCATCATTTTAGGGGTTCCGTGATGTTGAGTATGTCTTAGGATTGGTAGTGTTAACCATGATCATTTGGTTAAGACACTCTCTGCTGGGTTTTTTCACTGTAAAATTACTATTTTCCCTTGGTACTTAATAAAGATTTTAGAAGAGATATACTCTGAAACTGTGCAGATATCCTGTTTTTCTTCAAACTTTCACCCACTGATTTTAGCATCCATTGGTGGATCTTGCTGGTATCAGTTACTGCTTAATGTTTGTCTAATGGTGATTTTCTGTTTTCTTCATTTCTTTTACATTTATTGATTGAAAATCTTCTGTAGGGAAGATCTGTACTTTCCTGATGTATTTGTTGATAATTAATTATTTATACCTGCGGACTCATTGTTAATAAATGAGGGTTTTATGAGTAATACTTGTAAACCTTAGGAGAGGAATAATGATATATTTAACTTGTAAACTTTGTTTTCAGCTTCTTTTGTGTTAGGTAGGTACATGTATGCTTGGGTGTAGGATAAATAGCAATGCTATAATAATATTGTATATATTGTTATATGAAGATTACATTTTATTTCAAAATTTCCTTTGGAGATGATTTTTAAAACATTGAGATTTCAAACCACAGGATCACTAATTACTTGCATAACACCAAGCATAATTTTTTCCTAAACGATATCATGGTCTTTCTAGTTAACACTCAACATGATTTTCTTTATTGTTCTTTTTGCCTTATTTATTTTGAATTTGAGGCACTTAGTAGGATTTTTTTTTTTATAAGTTACAGCCACATATCAGTACTTACCAGCATTGATAAGCAGTTCTTTACTATAAAATTAAAGTTTGTAAACCATTAAGTGTGATTTTTGGTCAAATCACATGTCCTGTTACTTTTTTGTTTAGTTGCTTTAAAATTATTTTCTAAACATATAGAATAACAACTGTTAAGATCTCATTTTTCTCCCCACTTACTCTGTCATTTGTTTCTTAAACTCCCTTTTTTTTTTCAGTCTGTTTTTTTGTATCCTTGCTAGAGAGAACAGACATATACTGTCTCTGAATGTACTTTTAATTATATTCTTCGTGTAATTACATTATGTAATTACAACTCAATCACCTAATTTAGCACTACTTAACACACGTTAACTTTTGCTTTTTGTTCGTTTTTAAGACAGGGTCTTGCTCTGTCTCCCAGGCTGGAGTGCAGTGACATGATTATGGCTCACTGCAGCCTCGACCTCCTAGGCTTACATGATTCTCCCACCTCCACCACCAAGTAGCTGGGACTGCAGGCACGTGCTGCCACATCCAGCTAATTTTTTTGTATTTTTTATAGAGATGAGGTTTCACAGTGTTGCCTAGTCTGCTGTCAGACTTCTGGGATCAAGCGATCTGCTCGCTTCAGCCTCCCAAAGTGCTGGGATTGCATGTTTGGGCCACTGCTCTGGCCACATGTTTACTTCCAACCAGTCAGGGAAACTGTTGTTAACATTTTAATATATAACTTTCCAGACCTTCTCTATGCACATATACTCGTTTTTTAAATTGATACACAGTATTCATACTGTGTGTACTGTTCTGTATGTAACTTGCTTGTTGACTTTATGATACCTAGTTTTTACACTCTCATTAAAAGATGACAGACATGGAACCAGCATAGAAAACACAATTCAAGGAAGTTTAAGAATGAAATGCACCAGCCATGGTGGCTTACACCTTTAATCCCAGCATTTGGGGAGGCCAAAGCAGGAGGATCGCTTGAGCCCAGGAGTTTGAGACCAGCCTGGGCAACATGGTGAAACCCCAACTCTCCAAAAAAATACAAAAATTAGCCAGGTATAGTGGCACATGCCTGTAGTCCCAGCTGCTTGGGAGGCTGAGGCAGGAGGATCACCTGAGCCCAGGAGGTCGAGATTGCAGTGAGCCACAGTCGTGCCACTATATTCCAACCTGAGCAACAGAGTGAGACCATATCTCAGAAAAATGAAAAGAATCAAATGATTCTTAAGTTTATGGAGGACTTCCTTACAAATTTTTTTTGACCTCATGATCTGACCCCCTCAGCCTCCCAAAGTGCTGGGATTACAAGCGTGAGCCACCATGCCCAGTTGCAAATTTGTATATCCAAGTTTCTATAATCTTTTTTAAAATGAATGTGTTGTGGCCCACTATGTTTATATGGCATAATTTTGTTTTCAATGTTTTGACATTTAAAATACTATTACTGTACTGGTACATTCATGTTATATATTTGATATATTTCTTTAGATCAAATCCCTAGAAATAAAATTTCAGGGACAAATGATACACACATTTTTAAGACGATATGTTAATGCCAAAATGCCTTGTGTAGCTGGGCACAGTGGCTCACGCCTGTAATCCTAGCACTTTGGGAGGCCGAGGCAGGCGGATCACTTGAGGTCAGGAGTTTGAAACTAGTCTGGCCAACATGGTGAAATCCCATCACTATAAAAATACAAAAAAAAAATAGCCGGGCGGCCGGAGAATCACTTGAACCTGGGAGGCGGAGGTTGCAGTGAGCTGAGATCACACCACTGTGCTCTAACCTGGGCGATGGAGTGAGACTCCATCTCAAAAAAAAAAAAGAAAAAATGCCGTGTAAAAGTGGTTAGCTCCCAGCACAGTATTACTTGAGTCGGCCTATTTTCTCCCACTTTTCAGCAACATTAGATTATTATTATTCTTTTAGTCTTTGCCAATCTGATCAAAATGTTTTTCCTTTTTTTTTTTTTTTTTTTTTTTTTGAGACAGAGTCTCGCTCTGTCGCCCGGGCTGGAGTGCAGTGGCCAGATCTCAGCTCACTGCAAGCTCCGCCTCCCGGGTTGAGGCCATTCTCCTGCCTCAGCCTCCCGAGTAGCTGGGACTACAGGCGCCCGCCCCCCCGGCTGGCTATTTTTTGTATTTTTTTAGTAGAGACGGGGTTTCACCGTGTTAGCCAGGATGGTCTCGATCTCCTGACCTCGTGATCCGCCCGTCTCAGCCTCCCAAAGTGCTGGGATTACAGGCTTGAGCCACCGCGCCCGGCCAAAATGTTTTTCTTATATTTTCTTCGTAACTGGTGAGATATCTTACAGGTTTAATGGCCATTTGAATTTTATTTATGTCTGTCCATTTATTTATATGTCCTTTGCCTATTTATTACTTATTTAGCAACTCTTTGTTATCTCTGATGTAGATATCTTTCTTTCCCTTTTGTGGTTTTTCTGTTACTCCTTTTCTTTTCTTTTTTTTCTTTTTCTTTTTCTTTTTTTTTTTGACAGAGTCTCACGCTTGTTGCCCAAGTGGAATGCAATGGTGCGATCTCAGCTCACCTCAACCTCTACCCCCCAGATTCAAGCAATTTTCCTGCCTCAGCCTCCTGAATAGCTGGGATTACAGGCCTGGACCACTATGCCCAGCTAATTTTGTATTTTTTAGAGGAGACGGGGTTTCTCCATGTTGGTCAGGCTGGTCTCGAACTCCCAACCTCAGGTGATCCCCCCGCCTCGGCCTCCCAAAGTGCTGGGATTACAGGTGTGAGCCACCATGCCTGGCCTTACTTTTTTCTAACGTTGTCAAATAGTAATTGTAGTTGAACCTGTTGTTAAAGTTGGGTTTCCTTAGTGTTGTGTTTAGTAAAGCTTTTCCAACCCTGGAATTTTAAAAATATTCACCTTTATTTTCCAAAAGTCCTTATAGATTTATTTTTATTTATTTACGTGTTTTTACATGTAAATCATTTTTATTTAACAGCATTATTTTATTAATTAACTTTGTTTTCCCTCAGTGCGTTTGGGTGAATGTCAGGAATGCTTACTGAAGTATTTAATAAATTGCTCTAGGAATCAATTTCAACTGTATTTTTTCTCCTCATATTTTTGGAATGTTGTGGGGTTTTTTTTAAGTAGTTTACTTCGCAAATATATTTGTAAGTTTTCCACTGACAGGTATGATTATTAATTCAAGCTTGCCTTGTGTCTTCATAAAATGACAGTGTCTGTTTTTGGGAAACTCAAGGGCTAGAGAGACTACAAACTTGTAAACGTACTGTTGTAGAGTTGGAAAGTAGTATGTAAAAGCCAATTTAAACTGTGGTATAAAGGAGTGGTCACTGCCCTTTTCTGGAGTTTTATTTAAATCTTCACACACAGAGATGATGCCAAGCATGGTGGCTCATATCTGTAATCCCAGCACTTTGGGAGGCCAGGGTGGGAGGATCACTTGAGCCCAGGTGTTCAAGACCAGACTGGCCAACGTAGTGAGACCCTATCTCTATAAAATATAAAAAAATTAGCCAGGTGTGGTTATGAGCACCTGTAGTCCCAGCTACTCAAGAGGCAGAGGTGGGGGGATCCCTTGGGCCTGGCAGGTGAAGGCTGCAGTGAGCACAGGTTGAGGCTGCAGTGCACTGTGATCACGCCCCTGCGCTCCAGCCTGGGCTACAGAGTGAGACCCTATCTCAAAAACAAAACAAAACAAATGTAAGTAAAGCTGAGTTTTGAATCGTTGGAGTTTGACATACCAAATTGAGGAGGAAAAGCTTTGCACCTAATGAGGATGGAATGCAAAGGCACAACAGGTGAAAGAGTCTCATCTTATTTTAACAAATGAAATATTTGATTGGAGAATGGATAGAGGATAGCCAGAGTTGAAGCCATAGAAGTAAGTAGAGGTAGATTGTCACGCTAAAGAGTTTTTACAAAATCCTATAGGCCAAAAGTATAGTATATAGCCAGAAGTGATTTTTAAAGAAGATAATGAGAATGTGATAGATACATGACTTTAGTTTTGTTTTACATTGAAAGTCAGTTAGCAGCTATATGATGGAGAAAACCATTTTTTTTAGTTTGTCTTTCTCTTTTGAAAGATTATAAAAAATAATGTAAAAGCAAATACATAAGCATTATAAAAATAATGGTTTGTATTCTATCACTGTCCTCTGGGTACTTATTTTTCAGCATATTAGTATCACAACTAAAATCTCAAATAAGAAAGTTAAGCCTCTTTCTTACCCTGTTTCTCCCACAATTTCTATTATGAAAATGTTTAAATATGCAGAAAAGTTGAAACTTCTACAGTGAACATGTGTGTATCTACCACATGGATTCTACAATTAACACTTTTCTGTTCTAGTCATCCCTTTATACGTTAATTCATCTTATTTTTTTGATGCATTTTAAAGTCGATTGTAGATGCCTGGTATACTTCTAAACACTTCAGTGGGCGTATTATTAACTAGAGTTCAATATTTGTTTACAGTTTATTTTCTTTTGAGGGCTTGTTTGGAAGTTCTAGCAGGGGAGCACAGCTACTTTATGTACCCTTGACCTTGACCCAAGACCGGTCCTCCTCTATCAGAGATGGTTATCCTCTTCAACCCAGCGTGCAGCTTTGGAAGGGATGCTCTGGGAGCGATGAGGGAGGAAGTAGACTCCCACTAGCCAACCAGATCAGTGCAGTTACCCCTGGCAATCAGTGGGGTGACAGATGTCACAGCCAGATCGCCCTCACATTCTTTCTTTTGAAATAAAATTTACTACAATGAAATACATAAATCTTAAGTATATAGTTCAATAAAATTTGAAAACTACATATCCGTTTCTAACCAAAATCCCCACGAAGACATAGTACAAATAGTATCAGCACCTTAGAAAGTTCCCTCATGTTCTTTCACAGTTAGTCCCTACCTCTTCCCCCTCAAATGTAAGCATTTTTCTGATTTTTCCTAGCATAGATTAATTTTATCTGTTCTAGGACTTCATGTAAATGGAATAATGCACTGTATACTCTTATGTGAGGCTTCTTTCACTCAGGATCTTCTTTTGATATTCATCCGTACTGTTGCTTGCATCAGTAGTTTGTTTCTTTTTAACATTGCATTGTATGGGTATACCAAGTTATTTATCGATTTTCCTGATGATGGACACCTAGGTTGTTTCCAGTTTTTTGTCTATTAAGAATAAAGCTGCTATGAACTTTCTTTTTTTTTTTTTGAGAGGGAGTCTGGCTCTGTCGCCCAGGCTTGAGTGCTGTGGCCGGATCTCAGCTCACTGCAAGCTCCGCCTCCCGGGTTTACGCCATTCTCCTGCCTCAGCCTCCCGAGTATCTGGGACTACAGGCGCCCGCCACCTCTCCCGGCTAGTTTTTTTTGTATTTTTTAGTAGAGACGGGGTTTCACCGTGTTAGCCAGGATGGTTTCGATCTCCTGACCTCGTGATCCGCCCGTCTCGGCCTCCCAAAGTGCTGGGATTACAGGCTTGAGCCACCGCGCCCGGCCTGAACTTTCTTTTTATGGAGGATCTTTTTTTTAACTTGATTTTTTAAATGTGTTCTATTTATATCCAACCTGTATATAGATCACTCTTACCCAGTAATATCTTCCATAGTCTCCCCTTTTGTGCATACCTGGAAGTAGTGTAGTGTATTTAAAAAGACATTGAGCTAGGCTGGGTGTGGTGGTTCACGCCTGTGATCCCAGCACTTTGGGAGACTGGGGTAGGTGGATCACCTAAAGCCAGGAGTTGGAGACCAGCCTGGCCAGCATGGCGAAACCCTGTCTCTACTAAAAATACAAAAACTAGCCAGGCATGGTGATGCATGCCTGTAATCCCAGCTACTCAGGAGGCTGAGGCAGGAGAACTGCTTGAACTCCTGGAGACAGAGGTTGAGTGAGCTGAGATTGTGCCACTGCACTCCAGCCTGGGCGACAGGGCAAGACTCCATCTCAAAAAAACAAAAACAGACAAAACAAAACAAAACATTGAGCTAGAAAATCTAGAAGGGAGTATCCTAATCTTCATGTTCCTACCACAGGGTCTTTGGTAAATACTCTTTATTCTCTTTCTCATCCCTGTAAGAGGGATTCAGCATAATGTCATATGGTTTTCATCTTAAATACTTCTCTGGAGTAATCTGTTGGGGATTTGAGGCTACATCAGCCTAGCAAAAATCACTTCTGTGATCAGTTAGCTAGTAAAACTTCCATGGGCCACTTATTAAGTATTTGCCATCCTTGAACCGGTCCAATCTTAAGCTTTTTGCAATTTTATGTTTCTGCTGTAATTTGAGACTAGTTCATTTTTACTTGAGTTACCAAATCTTCTCAAGTGTTTTCCTCTTCTTTCCCTAGAAAATGGAATCCTAATGGAATTTCTTAACCCTGAGGCTAACATTTTTTGTGTTTTTTTCTTGACTCTCTGTACTCTAGTTTCCTATAACACTGTCAGTCATTTATCATTTCTCCTCATGACGTTGGTTTCGAAAGTCTCAGCTTAACCTTCCTAATTGCTTCCTTTTTCTATCTCTTTCCTTCAGAACCTTATTAAAAACCTTGATTTAGGTAGGGATCAGAATTGTAATGTCATTTTTCTCTATTATCAATTAAAATTTTGCATTGTATCAAAGCTTGGGACATTTGTTTCCCTCTTGTGATGGTAGAGAAAATGTAACATGGACATGATGATATAGGTATGGTGAAGAGAAGAGTGTGATTACATAATCAAGATGAAATGATACTGTTTTTTTAAATGTCAGTCTCCAGGATGCAGCAGAAAACTAATTAGATACATGTTTGAGCAAAATAATGTGCAAAGATACTGTGTGGCTTAAAAAGATTAATGAAGTATGTTTATAAGGAAAAAGCTTTCCTTTGGGTGCCCTATCAAATTTAGTAAGGCCAAAAAAGCTTGTAGGGGCTTTTTTTTTTTTTTTAAGTTTTTCAAATAATTGGTTGTGTGTTTCAGACAACTGTGCTTATTTTCTGGATTCCAGAATGTCTGCCTTCTTCTTATAGTGTCACAAAGTAACTTAGCCTTCATAAAAATGATAACACCTGGATGCTCTGGACTGGAGCAGCTGCTCTGTAACCTCAGATTTTAGATCTCTGGAGAAAAAAAGCAGTTTTTAGTTACTCTCTGGCCAGAGGCTAAGTCCTTATGGTTCTAGATCTGTGCATGAGTCATTATCTCTGTGTGTCAAAGGTTATGGCATTTTCAGAGATGACATAGTGACAGTGTCTCTTCCTCTGACCCCTGTAATTTCATTTTTTTAATGTGTCATATAGTTTTATGTTTCTCATGTAATTCATTAATCCAGGAAACATTTATTAAGCCCTTGTGCAGTTTCTAGATGCTGGGAAAACACATGACTAAAACATCATTTCTGCTCTTCCCAGCACTGGCAATACAATGTGGGAACAGAAGTACAAATAACAATAAAATGAGAGCTATGAAAACTAAGGATTGCTTAATTGTGTGTAGAGTGGGGTAGAGGCAGCTTCTTAACAAAGAAGGGTTTGAATTCACCACATAGATTGGCAGAGCTTCACTTATGAAAAGAACAGCGTATGTGAGGGTGAAAGACAGAACATATGAAGAAATGAACCTTTCTGAGGTAAAGTTTGAGTGGAAGTAAGATTGAAACAGGAACTTCTGCTTGCCGAGAGATGGAATTTAGTTAGAGTGTTAGAATGACAAAGTCACAATTTTTAACTAGGTCACTTTGGCAGTAGTGGGGAAGGATTTAAAAGGAGCAAAATTGGGATAGAGGACATCAGTTTAGGCAAGAGTTAAGCATCAGAAATGTAGTGGCAGTGGGTTTGGAGAGGACAGAGTGAACTTAAGAACTATTTAGAAGTGAAGATGAAGGGACAAGGAGTAGTCATCGATTACTTAAACGTCTAGCTTTGATGTCTGGGAAAATAGACATGCAAACAATGAGAGGATGATAATCACTTAGTGAAACTTTTTGTGATTGCACTAAGCAAGAATAATTATATAGGTTTCTTAAGACAGTGTTGTATATCAAACTAAATATTAGATAATGTTGATCTTTATGTCTACATAATCTTATTTTTAAAAACCAACCGATAGAAGAATATTAAATATAGGAAACTAGAAGTAGAAGTATTTAACAAAGCTAGGATTGTGCAGGTTAGTTATTTTGGTTTACAGATTCTTCACTTATGTTTTAGAAACATGTTTGGCCTTTTGCATACTTAATCCTTTGCTGATAAAGTCAGATTGTGGTAAATTTTAAATTGTCTTGGTTTGGAGTTCATCAAATCATTTGAAACTTCTAATTATATTTGTAATGAAAATTATTAAATTTACATTAAAAATATCGAGAAAAATTACCTTGTGTGTTCTGAAGTTAAAAAAGAAAATTAGCTTGAGGCAGGTTTAGTTTAGTTTCCTTCACCAAACAATTGTACTGTTTGAATTCAGATTTTTCTCATTACTACTCTTAGAGTAAAGTGACTTGGAAAAAAAGAAAGAAACCAGCCTGGGCAACATAGGGAGACCCTGTCTCTACAAATAATTTAAAAAATTAGCAGAGTGTGGCGGTGCGTACCTGTGGTTACAGCTAGTTTGGAGGCTGAGGTGGGAAGATCACTTGAGCTAGGGTGTTTGAGATTAGAGTAAGCTATGAGCATGCCACTGCACTCTAGCCTGGGTGACGAATGAGACCTTGTCTCCAAAAAAAAAAAAAAAAAGGATTTGTGAGTATGTGAGTGGTTAGGCACAGGAAAGGTTTGTGTTACCTTAGTAGAACAAAATGAAGTTAGAGGATGTTGATAACTTGATGAAGTGATCCACATTGTAGAGATCCTGCTGAGGAGTGAAAAATAAATAAGAGAAGAGTAAGCCAGGATATAACTATTGTTTGGTCTTATGTTCTGATTTTTTTTGTTGTTGAAACGCTAGCTTTTTTTTTTTTTTTTTTTTTTTTTGAGACGGAGTCTCGCTCTGTCGCCCGGGCTGGAGTGCAGTGGCCGGTTCTCAGCTCACTGCAAGCTCCACCTCCCAGGTTTACGCCATTCTCCTGCCTCAGCCTCCAAGTAGCTGGGACTATAGGCGCCGGCCACCTCGCCTGGCTAGGTTTTTTTTTTTGTATTTTTTAGTAGAGACGGGGTTTCACGGTGTTAGCCAGGATGGTCTCGATCTCCTGACCTCGTGATCCGCCCGTCTTGGCCTCCCAAAGTGCTGGGATTACAAGCTTGAGCCACCACGCCCGGCCATCACTAGCTTATTTTAAGTAAAACTTAAACTTTATTTTTTCTCCTTCCTTTAGAACGTATAATGAAGAAAACAGAAGAGTCCGAATCACAAGTGGAGCCTGAAATTAAGAGGAAAGCACAACAGAAACGACACTGTAGTACCTATCAGCCTACTTCTCCTCTATCTCCTGCTTCAAAAAAATGTTTAACCCATTTGGAGGTAAGTAGAGAAATTATTCTTTATTGCTAATCAGATTGTGTTTTTATTAATATTAGTTTCAGTACTTATTAAATTCTAGGTGATCTTTTATCATAGGACCAGAAGAGACCTGGAAAAGTTATTTAGGCAAACTTTTCTGCCTTCAGTAGACCATTTTTATGCTTGTCCAAAATACACAATTTATTTTTCTATAAAGAGTTTATCAGCACTTCCCTGCAACATACTTCAAATGATTGCTGTCTGCCAGAAATTTTTTCAAATAATTTTAAGAAGTTGAAAAGTTAAAAAGTAGAAAGAAAATCTATATATTTATCTTCCAGATTCCTTGTTTTTCACATTTGCTTTATTGTCCTCGCTCTCTATGCCTTTTTCCCTCCCTCCTCCTGCCTACCCATAAACATGTATATATGTATTTTTTTGTACTGTTTGAATTGAAGTTACAAGCATGATGCCCATTTACCATTTAATACTTAAGTATGTGTGTTTTTGATTTTTTTTATAGTTAGAGTACATCTGTCAAAATCTCAAAATTAACATTGATCTGAAATTACCATCTAATCCACAAATCCCATTCAGATTTCACCTAAATAATGTCCTTTATGGGTATAGAATTCAATTCAGGGTCATGTGCTGCATTGAGTTGCCACGAATCTTTAGTTTTTTTGATAGAAATAATTTCGTAGTCTCATCTTTCATAATCTTGGTATTTGTTGAGTAGTACAGGACACTTTGTGCCTCAAATTGGGTTTGTCTGATGTTTGTAAATTATGTATTTTGTTTTCAAGAATGCTTCAGAAATGATTCTGTAATCTTACTGCGTTATATCAGGAGACATATGATGTTGATTTTCACATTAATGATATTTTACCTTAGTTAAGATGTTCTAGATTTCTTCACTGCAATGTCAGTTAATAGGTTATTTTGACTAATTTACTAATAAGATTTCTAACATGAGCTAGAAGTATTTCTTATCCCACATTTATATGTATTCATTTATATCAGCATGTACATATGAATAGTTATTTTACTCAAAAGGGTTATAGTCTGTAACTTCCATGATGTTTCATGACTTACCTTGATGCTTCAATTGTCCCAAATTCCATGTGAGTCCCTTCAAGCTGGCCTCTGTTTTTTTTGACATGTCCCTATCATTCTTTTGAAGACATTTATGACATTGACTTCTCTACTTTTTAGTATAACAAGATGGTCTTAACTTATCTTGTATTTCTTTTTTTTTTCCCTCAAGATGGAGTCTTGCTCTGTCACCCAGGCTAGAGTCTGGGTGGCGCGATCTCGGCTCCCTGTAGCCTCCACCTCCTGGTTCAAGCAGTTCTTCTGACTCAGCCTCCTGAGTATCTGGGACTACAGGTGCATGCCACCATACTTGGCTTATTTTTGTATTTTTAGTAGAGATGGGGTTTCACCATGTTGGCCAAACTGGTCTTGAACTCCTGACCTCAGGTGATCCACCCACCTCAGCCTCCCAAAGTGCTGGGATTACAGGCTGAGCCACTGTGCCCGGCCATTATCTGTCTCAGCCCTAGAGTCATTCATTTCTCCGAGGAGCCATGCATAGAAGGAAAAGGAAATATCTTCTCCTTAAAGTGAAGGGAACATATTTGGGCACTAGTTATGTTCATTCATGTGGGCATTATTGTTTCTCGGCCTTCTCAGTGGACAAAGCTAAGAAATACATGTGTGTGTATTAATATTTAATCCATATTAGAATCCATGAGTTCACACAATAACTCTAATTCCAGTCCAACACTACTGACTTTAATTTTTCCCACGTTGCATGTTTGTAACTCTCCTCTCCAGAAGTGATTAACTTGACTCCCATCATCCCCAGTGTATTTACCTGTTAGCTTAGTTTTTCTTTATGTGGTAATGTCTTGCCATGCCAACCTAAGTTTGGCTCAGGCCATACTGATATCACCTACTGATTAGTCTAGATAAAGGAGGAGGAAAGCTCCTGCCTAGATACAACATCTTTCGTCCAGTGGACATGCCCACTGAAAACCTCAGTTTGTTTGTTTTTAAAGTTCAGGGGTACACATACAGGATGTGCAGGTTTGTTACATAGGTAAACATGTGCTGTGGTGGTTGCTGCACAGATCATCCCATCACCTAGGTATTAAACACAACAATAATTACTTTTTAATAAAAGTCTTCCTTCTTTTACTGTATTCCTATGCCAGTTGTTCTAATTTTCTTCTTAGTGGAGATAAAGAATTGTAGCCAGCCTCTATGTAATCTTTAATTCCTAGACAAGGTTAGTGGTTTTTCTTTCCATTTATAGTCTCTGAAATTCTACACTATGTACCACTTGTAAGAAAACAAGATCTGTGGGCCAGGTGCGGTGGCTCACGACTGTAATCCCAGCACTTTGGGAGGCCGAGACAGGTGGATCACCTGAGGTCAGGAGTTTGAAACCAATCTGGCCAATATGGTGAAATCCTGTCTCTACTAAAAATACAAAAATTAGCTGAGCATGGTGGTGGGCACCTGTAGTCCCAGCTACTTGGGAGGCTGAGGCGGGAGAATCTGTTGAACCCTGGAGACAGAGGTTGCAGTGAGCCGAGATCGTGCCATTACACTCCAGCCTGGACAACAAGAGCAAATCTCCTTCAGTCAATCAATCAATCAATAAGAAAACGAGGTCTGTGAATTTAATGGGATTAACATCTTTAGGATATTTAATAAAAATGACATAGTCTCAAAGACAGACTTATTACGTGCAGTTGGTTATTTATAGGTTGTCTTGCAGATACTATGTGATATGTAGTTTGCAATTATTTAATTTTGTAAAAAGCCTTCCACTTCTGACCAAAGCAGGGAATGAGATTTTAATCAGTTTTTCTTTTTCTTGAATTTTTTTTGTTTGGAGAGATTGGATGTTGCTATGTTGCCCAGGCCGGTCTCGAACTCTTGGCCCTAAACAGTCCTACTGCCTCAGCCTCCCAATATGCTGGGATTACAGACCTGAGCCATGATGTCCAGGCTTAGTCAGTTTTTGTTTTCCAAAAGAAATTACACTTAACATAAAATTTTTATGAAAATGTATTACTTTACAGTATTCTCTACTAAAACTGAGCAGTATTGAGATTCTAGTTTTTAGAGAATTAGGTTGATAAAATGTTAATCTCTAGTTTTTATCATGAAAGTTTTTTTTATATCTTACTCAGTGTAGTGTATCTGCATTTTGTTCCTAATTCTCACAGAGTTCCAAGATACATGTTTCTTAGCTGATGGAAGGTGTATGGTAATAGCTCAGAACATACTTCCTTTCATATTTTAGTCTTGGGGATTTTAATAGTAGGAATGTGTTTTTTCTGTTTTAGTATCAATTTTATGAGAGGAAATAGCACTTTTCCATGGAGTTCTTTTCATTTAGATGTGCCCTCTTTACCTTTATTATAGACACTAATGTAATGGAGCCAGTCAGTACTCAGCTTGATCGTATCCTCAGATCCTTGGTGACAGAGTTAATTTATATATAGCTGACTGCTAGACTGGATAGTCTTGAAAATTTCTTCCAGCATTTTGATATTAAATCCCAACTAACATGACTTATTTAGGATCTCATGGTAGCCATGATGGTAATGATGGGGAAGAGAGGGACTTAATTTTGAGACTTTGAGGGTATTCCTTAATGATGCAATAAAATGCCAAAATCTTTTATTTCTTTTGTTCTTTTGGAACTTAAAGTTTCTGAACACCGTGAATGTTGTCCAAAATGTGGAAAAGAAAAAGAAAATCAGACCAAATGCCAAAGTTATGGTGTTCTTTTTTCTAAGGATTTGCAAAGAAATTGCAGACAAGCTATTACTTTGAATGAGTCTGCTGGACCATTATTAAGAACGTCAATTCATCAGAATTCTGGAGGACAGAAGTCACAAAACACAGGATTAACAACCAAGAAGTTTTATGGCAACAGTATGGAAAAGATTCCAATTGATATTATTGTGAATTGTGATGAGAGTAAACACACTTATTTACAGACTAATGGAAAAGTCATTTTACCTGGGGCAAAAATACCCAAAATCACAAACTTGAAAGAAAGGAAAACAAGTTTGTCAGACCTAAATGATCCAAGTAAGTATTTTACTCCCTTTAATATTGCTTATATCAATCCAATATTTTTCAGATATATTTTTACAACCAGTCTCTCTAACCCCATATGTATTTTTAATGTAAATGTGAGCTTAAAACTAATCTTGTTCTCATCCTGTCCATCTTAAATAGTTAAAAAAAAAAAAAACACACACACTCAGAACTTGACCCTAGTCTTAGATGAATTGCTAGTTAAAACCAGCATTCTGACTTTGGCCAGGTTAATTTAATCTTTCTGATCTGTAAATGGGTATATCTCCTGCTGATAGTGATTTTTTTTCTGGGGTGGGGGGCAGCTAAAATAACATAAAATACGCGTAGCCCAATAAAATATTTGACATACAATATCCTTACCACATTTGTTCCTAAATCTGCATCATGTCTTTTTACTCTTGTGTGTATGCATATGGCATGCAGTCCTTGTTTACAATAAATAGCAAAAGATTAGAATTTATTGGGGACTGGTTGACTAGAGTACACAGTGATAAAGGAGTGAAAGATCTGATAAACTGTGTAATTTCCAAGATCCTTAATTAAGTGAGTAATGCAAGCTACTGATAAGAGTGTATACTGTGGAGAATGAGCATAATTTCTTTTAAAAAATAGAAACTGGACATAGTGGTGTCCCAGCCACTCAGGAGACTGAGATGAGAGAATTGCTTGAGTCCAGGAGTTGAAGCGTAGCCAGGGCAATATAGCAAGACCCTGTTGCTTAAAAAAAATTAATAATTGTAAATAGAACACTAGACTTTCCTTTTAATATATACTTGTGCCATTTTTCATTAAAAATACAGTTCATGGGCCTTTTAAAAAAATCTGTATACATGTATACACATACATCTGTATGTATATATACATCTATCTATGTCAAGTACTACACTAAGCATTTTACATACCATTTGTTCCTTGCAACAATTCTATGAAATAGATACCCTTATTGTCCTTAATTCTACGGAGAAGAGAAATTGAGCTAAATAACCAGTAAGTGGCAAAACCCCACCTCCCAAATGCTATGTATGTAAATCTGTTTAGATTGTCTAATCTGGCCTGTTAGGTTTTCTGCTAATGAAAGACCAGTGTTGAAAGAGAAACCATGCTCAGTATTTGTTCCTGAGACCGGACAGTAAAATTAAAAAGACAGGTAGAGAAATAGTGAGATGATGCTTCTCTGGGACATGTACATTACTCAGTAAAAATTAAGCATTTATGTTTGAAATACTAATAAAGAAAAATTCCTCCTTCAAGTTCACGCATTCTTCAACGTATGACTTTTGAATGCTTTTTCTGTGTCAGGCTATTTCAGGCCTGAGGATATAGCAGTGAACAAGACAATGTCCCTGCTGTGTTATAGTTTATGTGTAGCAGGGGGAAACAGATAAGCAAGTGAACATATGCAACAAAGAACAACAGAAAATTTAAATCAGTTAATTTGACTGTGAGTGTGCTTACTTTATTGGGTTATCAAAGTGATATTTAAACTAAAACTTGGTGGCCAGAATGCATAATATTGAGGGAAGTAGAATTCAGACAGGAGCAAGCTTGTGGTGTTTGAGGGACAGAAATACTGACTAGTGTGCCTGGAGGATAAAGAGACAAAAAACAGAATATTACGAGAAAATTGGACAAATAGGCAGGGGCCAGATTATGTAAATTTATAAACCATAGCAAGGAGTTTGTATTTGACTCAAATACAAAATGAGTGGCTTTGCGGAATTAAGATACAGAGATAGATTTGCTAAGATTCAGTAATGAGTACAAGGTATAAGAGCAAATTATCATCGCAGTGTCTTTTCTTGCTCACATCCATTTATCATCAGCAAGACTTATTGAACATTAGGTACTGGTCCAGATTTTTCCAAGGACTAGTTAAGATTTTAGTAACTTCCTGTGTGAGATAAAATTTCTTGGCTACGACTGGGCGCGGTGGCTGAAGCCTATAATCCCAACACTTTGGGAGGGTGAGGCAGGTGGATCACCTGAGGTCGCAAGTTCGAGACCAGCCTCGCCAACGTGGTGAAACCCCATCTCTACTAAAAATACAAAAATTAGCTGGGTGTGGTGGTGCACACCTGTAATCCCAGCTACTCGGGAGGCTGAGGCAGGAGAATCACTTGAACCCAGAAGGCAGAGGTTGCAGTGAGCCAAGATCGCATCACTATACTCCAGCCTGGGTGACAGAATGAGATTCCGTCTCAAAAAAAAAAAAAAACTTAACTACATGAAGTTTCACATATATTTACAATACATGCTATTTTGCGAACAAGTTGTATGCAAATTATTTTTTGCACCTTAAATTTTTTGGGACTCTGAAATGGACCTACGATTCTTCGTGTAACTTGCTGATACTGCTGTTTGGGTGAGTGGTGATGAACTGTAAAATCAAATCTTATATTCGTATAATTTTTTTAAAAGATGCCAAGTCTTAATGCTTTCTTCAGATTTAACTTTTTATCAGATAGAGTGGATTGTATCTTCATTCATTTTTATTAATCTTAGATCTGGAGGAGGTCCAAAGCAAATTGAATATATTTTCCACTTTGGTAATTTATTTGACTTTTTAATGGACAGAAATGAAATATAAAATTATAACTAGTTTTAATATAAATTATAAATTATTAAAATACTTTTAGTCATTTTGTCCAGTGATGATGATGATGACAGCGACAGAACTAACAGAAGAGAGAGCATATCTCCTCAGCCTGCTGATTCAGCATGTTCTTCCCCTGCACCATCCACTGGAAAAGTAGAAGCAGCACTAAATGAAAATACCTGCAGAGTAGAGCGTGAACTACGAAGCATTCCAGAAGACTCAGAGTTAAATATAGTTACATTGCCAAGAAAAGCAAGAATGAAAGACCAGGTACTTTTCACATCTGGTGACATTTGTTCAGATTAATGCCTCCATTTTGGGGTGTAAACTTTTTTTAGAAGGCAGTTTGGTAGCGCCAGGAGAAAACAATGGATTATTCATTAAGTGGGGCTTAAATACCACGTGGGAGATTATTTGGAAGAACATTAAGCCATATACAAAAATAAGTTTCAGTTGAACTTAAGGCTTAAAGTATAAAAAATTCAACAAGAAAACACAGTATCAACCTTACAATAAAATGTCAGTATGTACAAAGATTTCTTCTAAAATCTAGCAGAGGAGAGAAGTCATTTTAACAGGGATATATTTTACTGTAATAGTATGTTTCATTATGTTATGTTTTATATTTTACTATAAAAGTTTCAAAACGTTCACATGGAGAAAGGTAATATGGATGATGTCAATAAACAATGCATCTAGAACAACTATTTGTAATGCAGGTGACATAGTATTTTAATGTCTATAATAGACTAAGAACTCCTAAAATTTACAGGATAAAAATTGAACAAAGGATAAGAATGGACAAAAATAGAAAATTCATGTAGTAAACTACCACATGAAAAGTGCAAATTAAGGAAAATGAAATACAACTGTATTCAATGGACTTTAAAAATTGTTACAAAATCTGTTAATATTGTGCTGTTTTCAAGAATCCAAGGGAAAGGATACTTTCCCAGTTTGCTGATGGAAAAGAAAGTTACTATGGTCTTTTGGGAAAGAAATGTGAAAATGACCATTAAAAAATTTTTAATGTGTACTATTTGACCAAATAATTAATTCCTTAGACTCCATCTTCCCCAGTACATAAGACTTTATATGCAGACATGATTATTGGCAAACAAAATCATTGCCTGTTAATATGGATATGGCTGAAGAAGTTATGGTATATCCATATGATGCAGCCATTGAAAATAAAAATTAGAACTTATATCAGTGACTTTTAGCATGTCTGCATGGTGCTGTTAAGTGAGAATACCAAATTAATGAAATATGTGTATATTACTTTAGTAAGAACATTTTTATAAAATAATAAACTTGTATGTTAAATTGTTTGTGTTTATACATGTCAGTATGTTTATAGGAGTACAGATAAAAATATGGGAACATACATACTTGGTTGTTAAGATGGGAACCTTAAAAAATGAGAAACAACAAAAGTAATCATAAGGATAATAGAAAAATATATGGATTTATTTACTTACTTACTTATTTAAAGGGGGGATCTTGCTCTGTCACCCAGGCTGGGATTACAGGTGCAAGCCACTGTACCCGGCTGGATTAATATTTTTATATAATCTTACAGAATGCCTTTCCAACATGGTAGCACAAGCAAAAATAGTAAATGAAAAGATGAATATATCTGATTAAATGAAAAGTAGAACAGTGTAGAAAACACTCTAAACACAATTTGATAGATGAATGCAAATGGAAAAATAGTAAACTATGTGACAAAGTGTAAAGTAGTCCTTTGTATATTTTTAATTTTTTAAAAATCAAGAAATAGAGGCAAACCATAGGGAAATAAGGAAAGGAAATGAATAGAATTAAAAAAAAATAGTAATCAAAGTAGTGAAAATGAAATTTTTTATTTACTTTATTTTTATTTTTATTTTTTTTTTTATTTTTTTTTTTTGAGACAGAGTCTCGCTCTGTCGCCCAGGCTGGAGTGCAGTGGCGGGATCTCAGCTCACTGCAAGCTCCGCCTCCCGGGTTTATGCCATTCTCCTGCCTCAGCCTCCGAGTAGCTGGGACTACAGGCGCCCGCCACCTCGCCCGGCTAGTTTTTTGTATTTTTTAGTAGAGACGGGATTTCACCGCCAGGATGGTCTCGATCTCCTGACCTCGTGATCCGCCCATCTCGGCCTCCCAAAGTGCTGGGATTACAGGCTTGAGCCACCGCGCCCGGCCTTGAAAATGAAATTAAAATACCTTTTGTGAACTTCAGATTGCTGAAAATTTTAAAAGTATGATATTGTCTCATCTTGATCAGTGTTTGGAGAAGTGGAATGTTGAGTGTATAAGTTGGTTTAACTGTTGAGGACAGTTTGGCAGTAATTCTAAATGTGTACCACAATTGACTGGACTGCAAAAATGCTCTTTGAAGAATAGTTTGCTATGGCAAGAGATTGGAAAGAACGTAGATGTCCAGCATATGAGTTCAGTTAAATTAATGATGAATTTCCATGTAATGGAATGTTTAGATGAGCAGTTTTCAGACTGACACACTGAATCGTAAGGGTACCTCACTGTGTACTGTCTTCGATGATGCTCCATGGAGGGTGTGGAACATTCAAATTCTAGACTAAATCCTTTACTGTAGATTCAACTGGAGCAGCTCTTACCTGTTTTATTAGTGAGCTAAATAACCTCTCATTTGAAGATGTAACTCTACAGCTAAAAACAAAACAAAACACTTTTAAACCTTTCTAACAGGTTTCTTTAATAATAAGGGAAAATAGACCGGATGCGGTGATGCACACCTGTAATCCCAGCACTTTGGGAGGCCAAGGTGGACAGATTCCCTGAGGTCAGGAGTTCAAGACCAGTCTGGCCAACATGGTGAAACCCTGTCTCTACTAAAAGTACAAAAACATTAGCCAGGCGTGTGCCTATAATCCCAGCTACGTGGGAGGCTGAGGCAGGAGAGTTGCTTGAACCCCCTAGGGAGGTGGAGGTTGCAGTGAGCCGAGATCATGTCACTGCACTCTAGCCTGTGCAACAGAGACTCCATCTTAAAAAATAATAACAGTAATGGAGAATATTAATGATAAATCTGTTAATAAGCCTGAAAAAGCAGTTCACAAAATAATATATGTATGATTTTATATCATATATATGATCATATTTTGTTTAAAATACATATTTTTTCCTGTGACATATCATAGAAATACCTTTAGAAGGATAATGGGGAATGGTGGACATTCTTTTCCCTTATTTTCTGTCAAGGTATTGTTTTATTCTTGTGATGATAATAAAGATACTAATATAATTAAATTAAAATTATATACCTATATAAAGTGTTTATGATTAATTTCTATTTGGAAGTGACTGGAATCATAATTTAACAGATGAAATAGTTTAAAATATGTAAACATATAAGGAAGGGTTATTTCATAATGCAGATAACCATTCCCCTAAATTGCTTGCTTTCTAAATAATTGCTGATTTAATTCAAGTATCATTGCCACTATAACTAGCAGCATTTTACTGTGCATGAAGCACTCTGCTAAACTGCTTTTTATGCATTAACTCAGTTGAGTAGATACTCTTACTCTGTATATTTTAAAGTTTAGGGAACCAAAACTTGCGTAAGTTATTAAGTTTTACAAGATCAGTTTTTGTTGTTGTTGTTGTTGTTTTTGAGAAGGAGTTTCGATCTTGTCGCCCAGACTGGAGTGCAGTGGCGTGTTCTTGGCTCATTGCAACCTCCACCTCCCAGTTAAGCAATTCTCCTGCCTCAGCCTCCGGAGTAGCCAGGATTACAGTCACCTGCCACCACACCCAGCTAATTTTTTGTATTTTTAGTAGAGACAGGTTTCACTGTGTTGGGCAGGGTAGTATCGAACTCCTGACCTCAGGTGATCCGCCCATCTCGGCCTCCCAAAGTGCTGGGAGTACAGGCGTGAGCCACCGTGCCCAGCCAAGATCAGATCTTTAAAAGGTGGTGTTGGCCGGGCGCGGTGGCTACGTCTGTATTCCCAGCACTTTGGGAGGCTGAGGTGGGCAGATGACAAGGTCAGGAGATCGAGACCATCCTGGCTGACACGGGGAAACCCCGTCTCTACTAAAAATATAAAAAAAAGTTAGCCGGGTGTGGTGGCGGGCGCCAGTATCCAAGCTATTCGGGAGGCTGAGGCAGGAGAATGGCGTGAACCCGGGAGGCAGAGCTTGCATTGAGTGGAGATCACGCCACTGCACTCCAGCCTGGGTGACAAAGCAAGACTCCATCTCAAAAATGAATGAATGAATGAATGAATGAATGAGGTGTGGCTGTTTGAATCCAGGCAGTCTGATTCCCAGAGTACTATTCCTGACTGCCATGCTATTACTCAGATTTATATAACAACTAAAGTATAGCTAAATAAGATACCCATGAATGTTAATTTTATCTAACACTGTTGAAGGGAAATCCATTTTGTGTTGTGATATGTACGTTTCTTTATTGGGTCTTTGCATATGGTTATACTTAGCTTGCAGCTTTGTTTTAGTGAATTATTAAGTGAAAATTTTCTTTTCCTTTTTAGTTTGGCAATTCTATTATCAACACACCTCTAAAACGTCGTAAAGTGTTTTCTCCAGAAACTTCAGGTGATCCTTTAGCTTTAAGCTGCCAAAGTTCCTTTGACAGTGTCATTTTAAACTGTCGAAGTATACGAGTAGGAACACTCTTCCGGCTGTTAATAGAGCCTGTAATTGTAAGTACATTCTTAAGCTCTTTACTATACCAATTATAACATTAAAAATTCCATTGCTAAAGCTAATATATAGTATTTTAAATTTGTAAATTAAAATATTTAATAGAATATCAAAATTAGTTCAAGATTTCATGTTGCTTTAAGAGTATATAAATAGTAGCTCCTCACCATTAAAATGAGTTAGAAAACCTTCCAATATGTTATTGTTTATTATCATGCCAGCTTAGTGCATGAAACTTTCAATGAGTTAGAAAACCTTCCAATATGTTACTGATTTAGTATCATGCCAGCTAAGTGCATGAAAAGAATATATTAAAGAACTGTAGTGAGTGAATGAAGATTCCAGAAGCTTTGGGATCTGCTGGGAAATGTATTACAGCATCAAGACTCCTAGAAATAGATTATTGTACTATAATGGCTGCCCAAAAGGCATTGTGCATTGTACTAGTTCATTGTCCACAATGCCCAAAGGACTTTGTGTACTTTATCTTACTCATCATACCTGTGTATTTACTATTCTGCCACCAATCCAAGTTTTTATTTTCTGTTTGAAATTTTAATATAATCTCCTTAACTAGTCTTCTTAGTCAGTCATCATTTTTCTCTCTAATGTATTCTAAACATTGTTGCTAGATTAATTGTACAGCACTGTATGCATTCTGTAAGCCTTTATTTTATAATGTCTTAACTTGGTGTCCCTATGTGTTTCCAACTCTTCTTTCAAACTAATATTGTCCTTTTTACATAATTGTCCTAACATTGTCCTTTTTACATAAAGCACTTATCTTTAAGAGAACTTATTGCCGGGCATGGTGTCTCACGCCTGTAATCTCAGCACTTTGGGAGGCCAAGGCGGCTGGATCACGAGGTCAGGAGTTTGAGACCAGCCTGGCTAATATGCTGAAACCCCATCCCTACTAAAAATACAAAAATTAGCCTTGTGTAGTGGCATGTGCCTGTAGTCCCAGCTGCTCGGGAGGCTGAGGCAGGAGAATCGCTTGAACCTGGGAGGCGGAGGTTGCAGTGAGCCAAGATCGCATCACTATACTCCAGCCTGGGTGACAGAATGAGATTCCGTCTCAAAAAAAAAAAAAAACTTAACTACATGAAGTTTCACATATATTTACAATACATGCTATTTTGCGAACAAGTTGTATGCAAATTATTTTTTGCACCTTAAATTTTTTGGGACTCTGAAATGGACCTACGATTCTTCGTGTAACTTGCTGATACTGCTGTTTGGGTGAGTGGTGATGAACTGTAAAATCAAATCTTATATTCGTATAATTTTTTTAAAAGATGCCAAGTCTTAATGCTTTCTTCAGATTTAACTTTTTATCAGATAGAGTGGATTGTATCTTCATTCATTTTTATTAATCTTAGATCTGGAGGAGGTCCAAAGCAAATTGAATATATTTTCCACTTTGGTAATTTATTTGACTTTTTAATGGACAGAAATGAAATATAAAATTATAACTAGTTTTAATATAAATTATAAATTATTAAAATACTTTTAGTCATTTTGTCCAGTGATGATGATGATGACAGCGACAGAACTAACAGAAGAGAGAGCATATCTCCTCAGCCTGCTGATTCAGCATGTTCTTCCCCTGCACCATCCACTGGAAAAGTAGAAGCAGCACTAAATGAAAATACCTGCAGAGTAGAGCGTGAACTACGAAGCATTCCAGAAGACTCAGAGTTAAATATAGTTACATTGCCAAGAAAAGCAAGAATGAAAGACCAGGTACTTTTCACATCTGGTGACATTTGTTCAGATTAATGCCTCCATTTTGGGGTGTAAACTTTTTTTAGAAGGCAGTTTGGTAGCGCCAGGAGAAAACAATGGATTATTCATTAAGTGGGGCTTAAATACCACGTGGGAGATTATTTGGAAGAACATTAAGCCATATACAAAAATAAGTTTCAGTTGAACTTAAGGCTTAAAGTATAAAAAATTCAACAAGAAAACACAGTATCAACCTTACAATAAAATGTCAGTATGTACAAAGATTTCTTCTAAAATCTAGCAGAGGAGAGAAGTCATTTTAACAGGGATATATTTTACTGTAATAGTATGTTTCATTATGTTATGTTTTATATTTTACTATAAAAGTTTCAAAACGTTCACATGGAGAAAGGTAATATGGATGATGTCAATAAACAATGCATCTAGAACAACTATTTGTAATGCAGGTGACATAGTATTTTAATGTCTATAATAGACTAAGAACTCCTAAAATTTACAGGATAAAAATTGAACAAAGGATAAGAATGGACAAAAATAGAAAATTCATGTAGTAAACTACCACATGAAAAGTGCAAATTAAGGAAAATGAAATACAACTGTATTCAATGGACTTTAAAAATTGTTACAAAATCTGTTAATATTGTGCTGTTTTCAAGAATCCAAGGGAAAGGATACTTTCCCAGTTTGCTGATGGAAAAGAAAGTTACTATGGTCTTTTGGGAAAGAAATGTGAAAATGACCATTAAAAAATTTTTAATGTGTACTATTTGACCAAATAATTAATTCCTTAGACTCCATCTTCCCCAGTACATAAGACTTTATATGCAGACATGATTATTGGCAAACAAAATCATTGCCTGTTAATATGGATATGGCTGAAGAAGTTATGGTATATCCATATGATGCAGCCATTGAAAATAAAAATTAGAACTTATATCAGTGACTTTTAGCATGTCTGCATGGTGCTGTTAAGTGAGAATACCAAATTAATGAAATATGTGTATATTACTTTAGTAAGAACATTTTTATAAAATAATAAACTTGTATGTTAAATTGTTTGTGTTTATACATGTCAGTATGTTTATAGGAGTACAGATAAAAATATGGGAACATACATACTTGGTTGTTAAGATGGGAACCTTAAAAAATGAGAAACAACAAAAGTAATCATAAGGATAATAGAAAAATATATGGATTTATTTACTTACTTACTTATTTAAAGGGGGGATCTTGCTCTGTCACCCAGGCTGGGATTACAGGTGCAAGCCACTGTACCCGGCTGGATTAATATTTTTATATAATCTTACAGAATGCCTTTCCAACATGGTAGCACAAGCAAAAATAGTAAATGAAAAGATGAATATATCTGATTAAATGAAAAGTAGAACAGTGTAGAAAACACTCTAAACACAATTTGATAGATGAATGCAAATGGAAAAATAGTAAACTATGTGACAAAGTGTAAAGTAGTCCTTTGTATATTTTTAATTTTTTAAAAATCAAGAAATAGAGGCAAACCATAGGGAAATAAGGAAAGGAAATGAATAGAATTAAAAAAAAATAGTAATCAAAGTAGTGAAAATGAAATTTTTTATTTACTTTATTTTTATTTTTATTTTTTTTTTTATTTTTTTTTTTTGAGACAGAGTCTCGCTCT
>NW_012115300.1:416968-429369 GCF_000951035.1 Colobus angolensis palliatus | reverse complement strand
AAAAAAAAAAAGAGAGAGAGAGAAATAATTATATCACAGCAGGAAAGTTGTAAGGTGTTTTATTATTTAATGTGATGAATAATAACTGTTTCTTTTCTGGTAAAGGTTCTTCATGGTTCTAGAATACAATATGATCAAAAGAAAAAAATTATTTATAGGAGAAAATGAAATGTGAACCTGATTTCTTAGCAGACCACAGCTCTATGCAAATCCAGCAAATTTTTCTTTTCCATCAAAAACCTTAAGCTTCTCACAATTTACAAACTAAGTTTCAGAAGTACCCTGGAGATTCAAAGCCAATTATATATAAATTATCTACCCTTTATTGCCCAATAATATTGTAACATATGTCAGTGTTTTTAGGGATTTATGAAATTTGTATTTTGTTACAGCCCTCATACTGCAGACTGTCTTTCCTGGTTTCTGTCCATTAACAAAAATGTCACTCTGTGTCACTTTGTACCTCAAAAATTTTCAGGAGTGCCCTGTAACTTTTATGGTTTTCTCCCACATTAGAACTGTTATTTGTAACTCTTCAGTGTGATGAGTAAGGTTTTGCTGGTGATTTAGACATTTAATTAGAAAGTTGCATATTTAGTCTTAAGCTATTTATGAAGAACTATATTAAAATTTGGGTGAATTTTTCTAATATGTTATATTTGCTACAGTGAAGAAAAACTTTGTAAATTTAGTTAAAAAAATAAAAGGCAGTATATGTAACATAAAATGTGTCAGTTTAAACATTATAATGCTGAATGAAATATTCCAGCCAAAAAATATAATGTGGAAATTTGCAGTGTGGTATTAACCTTACTTGTAGCATGAGATTTTTCGCAAAGGGCATTCTGCATTGAAGAATAATTAGTGGATCTGTATCTTCTTCAGATAGTATAAATAAAAAGATGATTTGATATTTTCTTCTTTTTCTTGAACATAACCTCATTATGTTTTGTAGTGAAATGATTTATCTGCCAAGTTATGATTAATCTGAGAAACAGGTTTTAAATGTTTTAACTATATTCAGTGTTTTATAAAATTCTACACTTGTTTATTATTAGATAATTTAATCATTTTAATTCACTCGGTGATATAATTGGCGTTATTATTATTATTATTATTATTATTATTTTGAGACAGTCTCACTCTGTCGCCCAGGCTAGAGTGCAGTGGCGCCATCTCGGCTCACGGCAAGCTCTGTCTCCCGGGTTCATGCCGTTCTCCTGCCTCAGCCTCCTGAGTAGCTGGGACTACAGGCGCCGGCCACCATGCCTGGCTAATTTTTTGTAGTTTTAGTAGAGACGGGGTTTCACTGTGTTAGCCAGGATGGTCTCGATTTCCTGACCTCGTGATCCACCTGCCTCAGCCTCCCAAGGTGCTGGGATTACAGGTGTGAGCCACTGTACCCGGCCAATTGGCATTATTTAGGAGTATCTATTTTATTTAAAAGCAAGTGCTTTTTTAAGGAAGTAAAATGGCGTGTATTATTAGGAATACCACATATGCGCAAATACAAAGTAATCCCTCATTTTTCAAATGAGAATATATAAAATCAAGGTTTTCATTCAGTTTAAATTTAGGAACTTTCACAATTAGATGAAATAGACCAATGTCCACTTTTGTTTTCTTTCTTTTTTTTTTTTTTTTTTTTTGAGACTGAGTCTCACTGTTGTTGGCCTAGGCTGGAGTGCAGTGGTGCAATCTCGGCTCACTGCAGCCTCCACCTCTTGGGTTCCAACAATTCTTCTGCCCCAGCCTCTCAAGTAGCTGAGATTACAGGTGCCTGCCACCATGCCTGGCTAATTTTTGTATTTTTAGTAGAGATGGGGTTTCATCGTCTTGGCCAGGCTGGTGTTGAACTCCTGACCTGAGGTGATCCACCTGCCTTGGCCTCCCAAAGTGCTGGGATTACAGGTGTGAGCCACCACACCCAGCCCGGTGTCTACTTATAATATTAATATTTATGTGTGATTTACTTACATATTTCTAAATGACAAATATTTAGATGTAACTTCCTTCAATTCCTTTATCTTATGCAACAATTGTATTTAACTGCATTATGTCAGCCAGGTGTGGTGGCTGTAATCCCAACACTTTGGGAGGCTGAGGCAGGTGGATCACTTGAGGTCAGGAATTTGAGACCAGCCTAGTCAACATGGTCAAACCCCATCTCTACTAAGACTACAAAAATTAGCGGGATGTGGTGGCGTGCACCGTAACCCCAGCGACTAGGGAGGCTGAGTCAGGAGAATCACTTGAACCCGGGAGGTGGAAGTTGCAGTGAGCCAAGATTGTGCCACTGCCTTCCAGCTTGGGTGACAGAGCGAGACTCATTCTCAGATAAATAAATGAATGAGTGAATGCTTTGTGTCGTCATTATTGACACTTTTTGAATCAGCTAACATTTTTCCAAAACATACAATGTCAACATCCATGTATGCTAGAATGTTTCGCGAGCTACAGTACTTTTTTTTTTTTTTTTTTTTTTTAGTGATGAGGTCTCTCTTTGTTCCCCAGTTCAGTGCTGCAGTCATAACTAACTGTAACCTTGAACTCCTAGGCACAAGCAGTCCTTCCACCTCAGGCCCCAAGTAGTTGGGACTATAGGCACATGCCATCTATACCCGGCTCAGTTTTTCTTTTTTTGTTATGATGTCTCACTATTTTTGCCCAGGGTGGAGTGCAGTGGCACAATCTTGACTCATTGCAACCTCTGCCTCCCGGGTTCAAGCAATTCTCCTGCCTCAGCCTCCTGAGTGGCCGGGATTACAGGCATGCATTTCCATGCCTGGCTAATTTTTTATACTTTTAGTAGAGACGGGGTTTCAACATGTTGGCCAGGCTGGTCTCAAACTCCTGGGCTCAAGCGATCCTCCCAAAATGCTGGGATAACAGTTAAAAGCCACCATTCCCTGCCGGTACCTGTGCTTAATGTCCCCAAATAATGTGTTACTTCCCAGAGAAACCAGTTAACATACTCCTTTCAAACGCAATCTTTAGAGAGTATGTTTAGTGACATTCTAGACTTTGCAATTAATTATTGCAGTAATTGCTAAATTTATTTTATATTTCCTTTCTCTTTTTACGTTATAAAAATCTTCACACTGAAAAGTTGAAAGAATTTTGCAGTGAACTTTATATAACTCCCAGTTAAGTTCTTTTATTAGCATTTTATTGTATTTGCTTTCCACATATCTATTCATCCCTGTATGTATTCATTTGTCTTGTTTTTTAATGCATTTCAAAATACTTGCCTCTTTTTTTGAATCTGTTAACTTCTGTAAAATAATTAATTCAGGCTATGGTAGGCTTAATGTGTCTTTTCCACATTGAAATAATTAGTTAGAAAATACCATTTTGTAACCACCAGTAATAAATAATTCAGGCAAGGACCATCAATGGATGCAAAGACAATTGAGTGAATGTCAAACCCCCATGACGTGCAGTTTACCTGTATAACAAACCTGCACATGTACCCCTGAACCTAAAATAAAAGTTAGAAAAGAAATAGTGATGGAAGGGATGTGGCAAGATGTTAACAGTTTTAACAGTTAGTGAATTTAGGTAAGGAATATTTAGGTGTTCATTATAATGTTATACCAACCTCTCTGTGGGATTTTAAGAGATAAGCGAGTAATATAGGAAACATTCTAAGTACTTGAATAGACAAGTGAAACCTGCCTTTCTTTGTAAGTCTAGAGCAATACTAATTCATCCTCTTTTTTAGTTTTGTTTAGATTTTATCAAGATACAGCTAGACGGTAAGCTATTTTATGTTTTTTTACTCACTAAAGCTTTCTTTACACCAAAGCACTTTACAGGAATAAAAGATTAAATAATATTCATAGAATTTATTAAGATGGTTAGTTGTTACATATATTTTCTTATCAAAGGGCATATATCTTGGTGTAAATTTCATTCAGAAATATCACAGAACCTAACTTTTTAGAAACCCCTTTTCATTTGGAAAAAATAAAAAAAGCTTCTTTAAGGCAGTTATAAAGATTTTTTTTTATTACCCACAAGAGTAATGATGTGTAGAGCATAATAAATATGTACTTACGTTTAAACTTGTATTTCCTCACAATTTCCCCCATTCATGATATTACCCTCTTAAAAGTTATTTTTCCATTTCCATTTGTTTTCCTCCAGAACCAGACCGTGATCCTGTAGAGATTATTTTAAATACCTCTGATCTAACTAAATGTGAATGGTGTAATGTCCGAAAATTACCCGTAGTGTTTCTTCAGGCAATTCCAGCAGTTTATCAAAGGCTGAGTATGCAACTGCAAATGAATAAGGAGGATAAAGTTTGGAATGATTGTAAAGGAATAAATAAATTAACAAGTAAGTTGTGTAAAACAGATTATAATAGGTAATTATAATAGATATTGTATTTACAATAGCTGTTAAATAGCAAAATGTGAATGCTCTTTGACAGATGCCTTAGATGTATATTATCTACAATTCTCACAGCTACCTTGTGAAATAGATTATTACTTTCTCCATTTTACAGATGAGGAAAAACTCACAGAAAGTGGAAGGGCTGAAGATAAAACCCAGACTTACTCATTTAGAAAGTTTCTAAGTAGATTAAAACCCAAAAGATCCACGCTCTTAACTAACACTGTAATCTGAGTAAACTAAAATTTTTTAACTGATAGGAATATTAAATGTAAATCAGCCATATAAATCTGGAAATCTTGAAACTTGGCCTGAATAGGGAGTTATTAAGTTCATAAAATGGGCCTTAAGTCTTTATAATACATAGATGTGGTTCTCCAGGTTTTTTTCCTTCACCTTTAACACTTAAAGCATGGCTTGACTGCTTAGAAGATAAACACATTTCAGCAATAATTGCTGCTTCAGCTTAATTATGAAAAAGTGTTAGCTACCAGTGAATCTGCAAGAGTTGGCACATTAGTGAGAAGATGTTTTGCAGTTAGATTCTCTTGAGATTCTATCAGTTCACGTGGCAATTTTCTATTTGTGTTTGACAAAAATGTTAACTATTATATCTTTAAGACTATAGATTTAGATTTATTAGATTAAGTAAATTAGTTACATCCATGAATAGATTTGTTCTTGAACTGTTGTTAGAGTAATGTATTCTGGTTCCTTCCTTCTAATAACTTAAGCGAACTTGGCATGTAACACACACTGGTCTTTCCAATGATTGTTGTGTATCCACTGTATGTCAGACATTGTTGTGGACCTTTTTACTGGGATTTCTGATTATCTTCCCAGAAAGAATTAATAATTACTCCTTTAAAAGTATCTATTTACTTTTGTTTTTTTTAGACTTATAGTTATATTTATTTCTTTTCAGATTTGGAAGAACAATATATAATTTTAATTTTTCAAAATGGCCTTGATCCTCGGGCAAATATGGTATTTGAAAGTATCATTAATGAAATTGGTATAAAGAATAACATTTCCAATTTTTTTGCGAAAATTCCCTTTGAAGAAGCTAATGGCAGACTTGTTGCCTGTACACGAACCTATGAAGAGAACATCAAAGGAAGTTGTGGGCAAAAGGAAAACAAAATTAAAACTGTAATTATGTTTTTTAATTTTAAAAATATTCTTAAATTATGGGTAGTTTTAAAGGAAAATATATTTTAATACTGTTCCTTTCAGTGTTAAATACTTTTAATTCTCTTTCAGAATTACTTGCTTTCATGTGTGATTTGTAAACTACCTTGTGTCAAAACAGTGGTGGGTGGGCGACAAATAGTACTCGATACAGGTCTCAGAAGCATTTTTGGTTCCTCCACATTCTCATCATTTTTTCTGTCATCCTTTTTTCTTTATACCCTACTTCCAACATATATATGCACACACCACTACTTTCAAATGGATTGGTTACCCTGTGTCTTAGGTTTGAAGAAATTGTGGTCCATGGTGTACATTTGTATGCAACATAGACATATATGAAAAATGAAGAATACATGCTATTTGATCTTTATTGTCAAAACATGTATCTAATACTAGAATAATTACTCATATAGCTAGGTAACTCTGAAGCCACTGAAGCAAAGGTCACAATACTACTATAACACATAGTATAATGGTAAATAATACAAACATAATTTTAAAACATCTTAAGTTTATTTCCTATTACAGCAGCTTAGCTTTGCTGACCTAATTTATTGGGAACAGATCTCTCAAACTGCCTACAAACTTGGAAATATGGCTATCCGCAGCACAATCTTGGTGATAGTTGAGCAAGGACTCCCCAAAGAACTATAAATACAGTTAGTGAGTTGAGAAAAGAACAAAAGAAGGATGGGAAATGGCTCTCTTTCTTTTGCATAGTTGGCATGGGCGACAGTGCCAGAGGAAGAAAAGAGCAGCATAATGCAACTGGGATGGACTCAAACTTCAATGGAAGGTTCTTTCCTCTGAGGAACCCATTTCACTTAGCTTTATGGAGGGCTGAAACTCATTAGACTATGTTCCCTGAGCCTCTGTCCCTACATCTTATAGATTGCCTAGCCATTGAACTAAGAGGCAAAAACCACTTTGGTTTTTTAGAAAGGTTCTTTGAATGTTACCAGCATTATCTGATTTAATGTAGATAGTAGAGATCTTAGAGAAGTAAGATACTGAAAAATTACTGTTACATGAGTTGGGAGAGTATCACTATCTAGAAGCTACAGATAAAAAGAAAGTGGCCCCTAGTTTTGCCTGTTTCTTATTTTTAATTGTTAAATATCATGCATACTTTTTAGTTCCGTATTTTTAATCCTTTTGCATTGAAACACCTTCTTGCCTTGTGCTTACCCTTTCTATTGAAACTTTTCCTAATTGACTGTAAATTGCTAATTTCCTTTACCAGGTATCATTTGAATCTAAAATACAGCTTAGAAGCAAACAAGAATTTCAGTTTTTTGATGAAGAAGAAGAAACTGGAGAAAACCACACCATCTTCATTGGCCCAGTAGAAAAGTGAGAGAATTCTTTTGTATTTGCAATGATCTTAAATGTCTTTCTCTGTTTTATTACATTTCAGTTGTGTATACATATATATAGATTTGTTTATTTGCTTGCCTTCTAATTTTGTTACAGGTTGATAGTATATCCACCACCTCCAGCTAAGGGAGGCATCTCCGTTACTAATGAGGACCTGCACTGTCTAAATGAAGGAGAATTTTTAAATGATGTTATTATAGACTTTTATTTGAAGTAAGTTAATTTTCCACTGATCTTTTATTAAATCTTTAACATTCCGTCATACTGTATGTCTGTTTTCCAGAGTCAGGCTTTTTGAGTTTTAAATTCCATCTCTACCACTTACTGTGTGACATTTGGGGAGTTATTTAATCTGTTTCTGTCTTTGCACATTTTAAAAATGAGAATTCTGTCTAAAGAGTTGTGAAAATTGGGCCAGGGAGTTGACTTATGCCTATAATCCTGACACTTTGAGAGGTCAAAGTGGGAGGATCGCTTGAGCCCAAGAGTTCAGGACCAGCCTGGGAAACAAAGTGAGACTCTGTCTCCACAAAAAATTTAAAAATTAGCCAGACATATACCTATAATCCCAGCCACTTGGGAGGCTCAGGCAGGAAGATTACCTGAGCCGGGGAGTTCGAAGTTGCAGTGAGTCATGATGGTGCCACTGCACTCTAGCCTGGTCAACAAAGCAAAACCCTACCCCCACACCCACCCCCCAAAAACAGGAGTTGTGAGAATTAAATGAGATCGTACATATGAAGTAGTAGGAAAAATGCCTAGTACAGTGTTAGAAGTTTATGGTCTTTTCGGAAGCACAAATATGGAATTAAAACAATGATAGAAACATTAACATGGTGCAGACTTAGCAGTTGAGAGAATGCTTCATTATCTTTGGAGGCTGGGAGATGTGAGGGACCAGGAAGCTTTCCTGGAAGAACTTACATTATGACCCAATATATGTTATGACCCAACATACACATGTATACACCTATGTGCAGTGTCTTTATACATGTATCAATTTGTATGTTTTTACTGGTGTGTGATATAAAATGGACATGTATATGAAATAAAACAGAACTTAGCATCAGTATGCATAGTTCTCTGTAATATTTTCTAGTTTCTTATACTGTGTTTTGTTAAACAAAACAAAACTTTCAATAATTGATGCTGGAATCTGCTGAATTGATTTTATAGCCTATTGGTGGTTGCAGCTCAGTTTGGTGGGAAAACACATGTTGTTATAAAGAGCAAAGTTTTGATCAGCGAAATGATGCAATTGAATTTCTGTAAGACCATTTTGACAGGCATGACACTGTGGAAGTCTAGATGAGAGGTGATTTAAGGAAACAAGACAATTTAAGGAGCCTAATTAAGATATTTTAGTTAAAATGATGAGACGTTTTATGAGGTAGAATTGTTTAGTATATAGAATTAGTAGTACTCCAGGACTAATTAAGTGGATATTAAGGAGGAGAGAAAAGGGTGCCAGGTAGCTCCTCGTTTTCTGGCTCAAAAGACCTGCTAAATGATGTTGGCACTAAAGCAGTGAATGCAGAAGCAGAACAGGCTTGGGTGAGGAGGGGATACGTTCCCTTTTAGATATCTGTGATACAACAAAAGGACAGTGCTAATCAGCAGTTTAGCAAATGGTTTTAGAGTTTGGTTGAGTTCTGACCAACAGAGATGGTAAGATGTTGTTTAATTGTGAGAATGAATGAAATTGCTTAGGTAGGGATGTAGAATGAGAAAGAGAGTATAAGGACAGATCCTGGAGATTAAATTTGAAAAGATAGACCGGGAATAAAAAGGCTCCCATGAATAATTTTCAAAGCTGTTCAAGAAGTAAGAAGAGAAATTGAAGGGAAGTGAGAACTTTAAAGGAGATTATATTCAGTGCTAACAATATAGCAGAGATCAGGGCAGATAAGGGCTAATATAATTTTGAGTTCACAATGACCCCAAGGTAATTAAGGTCAACAATGCAGCCTGGACTTGCATCCCAGTCCCAGGGGTAGCAAGTTACCCCTGAACTCCATTGGAGATGGTATCAGTGGAGGCCTATTGGAGACCTCCCACCCCATCCATCAGTAACAGGGAGCCCTCTGTTATCAGTGGAGGTCTAGTAGAAAACATGTACTTTTAGTCCCACCTCACGATAGTGAGGTAACACCTACTACCCATTGGAGTGTGGTGCTAGAGGAAGTCTGCTAAAACACAAGAATTATATTGCTCTACATAGTTGCCAGCAAAAACAAAAACCATAATACTCAAAATGTCCAGATTTCAAAATGAAAATAATTTGCCTTACCCAGAATCAGGAAGATCTCAAACTGAATGAGAAAAGAAAGTCAATAGATATTAACACCAAGAAGACACAAATGTCAGAATTATTTGACAAATATTTTAAAGTATCTGATACAGTTGGGGTTTGTGTCCCCACTGAAATCTCATGTCCATTTGTAATCCCCACTGTTGGAAGAGGGGCCTTGTGGGAGGTGATTGGATTCTAGGGGCAGATTTCCTCCTTGCTATCCTTGTTATAGTGAGTAAGTTCTCATAAGTTCTGGTTGTTTATAAAAGTGTGTAGCACCTCCCCCTTTGCTCTCTCTTACTCCTGCTCCGGCCGTGTAAGATGTACTTCCTTCCTCTTCACCTTCCCTCATGATTCCAAGTTTCCTGAGGCCTCCACAGCCATACTTCCTGTACAGCCTGTGGATCTGTGAGTCAATTAAACCTCTTTTCTTTATAAATTACCCAGCCTCAGGTAGTTCTTTTTGTTGTTGTTGTTTTTTATTTTATTTTTTTTGGAGATGGAGTCTTGCTCTGTCACCCAGTCTGCAGTGCAGTGGCGTGATCTCAGCACACTGCAGTCTTTGCCTCCTACATTCAAGCAGTCCTTCCACCTCAACCTCTCAAGTAGCTGGGATTATAGGCACTCACTACCACACCCAGCTAATTTCAGGTAGTTCTTTCGAGCAGTGAGAGAACAGACTGATACAGCATCCATCATAAAAATGTTTTAATGAATGTGATGACAACTTGAGAAACAAATGAAAACTCAAAACAATATAAAGAAGAGAGAAATGGATGGGTCTGTAATCCTAGCAGTTTGGGAGGTCATGGTGAGAGGATCACTTGAGGCCAGGAATTTGAGACCAGCCTGCGTAACATAGCAAAATCCTTATCTCTACAAAAAAACAAAAATGTAAAAAGGAAGAAACATAATGGAAATTTTAGAACTAAAAATACAAAACTGAAATAATGACTTCAGGGGCTGGGCTCAATAGTGTAATGGAAAAGACAGAGGAAGGAATCAATGAACTGTCTACAAGACATGTCAAAGTAATGATATTAAATAGGTTGAAAGAAAAAGGATGGAAAAGATACACCATACAAACTTTAAACAAAAGAAAGCAGAATCTGATAAACTTCTGAGGAAAGAAAATTACCAGGGATCAAGAAGGATATTTTATAATGATAAAGGAGTGATCCACCAAGAAAACATACTAATCCTGTGTACTAAACAACAGAGTTATAAAATGTATGAAGCAAAAACTGATAGACCTGAAAGGAGAAACAGACAAATCCACAAATAAACTTGGAGATGTTAGTACCCCTCTCTCAACAATTGGTAGAATAACTAGAAAGAAAATCAACAAGGATATAGAAAAGGATATAGAAGAACTCGACAACACCATCAACCAGCAGGATCTACTCAACATCAGGATTTTTTTTTTTTTAATTACACTTTAAGTTCTAGAGTACATGTGCACAATGTACAGGTTTGATACATAGATACATAGGTATACATGTGCCATGTTGGTTTGCTGCACCCATCAACTCTTCATTTACATTAGGTATTTCTCCTAATGCTATCCCTCCCCCAGCCCTCCACCCTGCAACAGGCCCCAGTGTGTGATAGTTCCTCGCCCTGTGTCCAAGTGAGCTCATTGTTCAGTTCCCATCTAGGAGTGAGAAAATGCTGTGTTTGGTTTTCTGTCCTTGTGATAGTTTGCTGAGAATAATGGTTTCCAGCTTTATCCATGTCCCCGCAAAGGACATGAACTCATCCTTTTTATGGCTGCAACTACGCATGGTATATTGTATTCCATGTTGTATATGTGCCACATTTTCTTAATCCAGTCTGTCATTGATGGACATTTGGGTTGGTTCCAACTCTTTGCTATTGTGAATAGTGCCACAATAAACATACATGTGCATGTGTCTTTATAGTAGAATGATTTATAATCCTTTGGGTATATACCCAGTAATGGGATTGCTGGGTCAAATGGTATTTCTAGTTCTAGATCCTTGAGGAATCGCCACACTGTCTTCCACAATGGTTGAATGAATTTACAGTCCCACCAACAGTGTAAAAGCGTTCCTATTTCTCCACATCCTCTCCATCATCTGTTGCTTCCTGACTTTAAGATTGCCATTCTAACTGGCATGAGATGATATCTGATTGTGGTTTTGGTTTGCATTTCTCTGGTGACCAGTGATGATGAGCATTTTCTCATGCGTCTGTTGGCTGTATAGGTATCTTCTGTAGAGAAGTGTCTTCATATCCTTTGGCCACTTTTTGATGGGGTTGTTTTTTTCTTATAAATTTGTTTGAGTTCTTTGTAGATTCTGGATATTAGCCCTTTGTCATATGGGTAGATTGCAAAAATTTTCTGTAGGTTGCCTGTTCACACTGATGGTAGTTTATTTTGCTGTGTGGAAGCTCTTTAGTTTAATTAGATCCGATTTGTCTATTTTGGCCGTGTGGAAGCTCTTTAGTTTAATTAGATCCCATTTATCTATTTTGGCTTTTGTTGCCATTGCTTTTGGTGTTTTAGTCATGAAGTCCTTGCCCATGCCTTGGCTTTTGTTGCCATTGCTTTTGGTGTTTTAGTCATGAAGTCCTTGCCCATGCCTATGTCCTGAATGGTATTGTCTAGGTTTTCTTTTAGGGTTTTTATGGTTTTAAGTCTAACATTTAAGTCTTTAATGCATCTTGAATTAATTTTTGTATAAGGTGTAAGGAAGGGATACAATTTCAGCTTTCTACATATAGCTAGCCAGTTTTCCCAGCACCATTTATTAAATAGGGAATCCTTTCCCCACTTCCTGTTTTTGTCAGGTTTGTTAAAGATCAGATGGTTGTAGGTGTGTGATGTTATTTCTGAGACCTCTGTTCTGTTCCATTGGTCTATATCTCTGTTTTGGTGCCAGTACCATGCTGATTTGGTTACTGTAGCTTAGTAGTATAGTTTGAAGTCAAGTAGCATGATGCCTCCAGCTTTGTTGTTTTTGCTTAGGATTATCTTGGCAATGCAGGCTGTTCTTTGGTTCCATATGAACTTTAAAGTAGTTTTTTCCAATTCTGTGAAGAAAGTCATTGGTAGCTTGATGGGGATGGCATTGAATCTATAAATTACTTTGGGCAGTATGACCATTTTCCC
>NW_012115300.1:415054-416918 GCF_000951035.1 Colobus angolensis palliatus | reverse complement strand
CCATTTTCCCGATATTGATTCTTCCTCTCCATGAGAATGGAATATTCTTCCATTTGTTTGTGTCTTCTTTTATTTCGTCAAGCAGTGGTTTGTAGTTCTCCTTGAAGAGGTCCTTCACATCCCTTGTAAGTTGGATTCCTAGGTATTTTATTCTCTTTGTAGGAACTGTGAATGGGAGTTCACTCATGATTTGGCCCTCTGTTTATCTGTTAATGGTGTATAGGAATGCTTGTGATTTTTGCACATTGATTTTGTATCCTGAGACTTTGCTGAGGTTGCTTATCAGCATAAGGAGATTTTTGGGCTGAGACGATGGGGTTTTCTAAATACACAATCATATCATCTGCAAAGAGGGACAATTTGACTTCCCCATTTCCCAACTGAATACCCTTTATTTCTTTCACTTGCGTGATTGCCCTAGCCAGAACTTCCAACACTATGTTGAATAGGAGTGGTGAGAGAGGGCATCCTTGTCTTGTGCAGGTTTTCAAAGGGAATGCTTCCAGTTTTTGCCCATTCAGTATGATATTGGCTGTGGGTTTGTCGTAAATAGCTCTTACTGATTTTCCATCAATACTTAGTTTATTGAGAGTTTTTAGCATGAAGCGCTGTTGAATTTTGTCAAAGGCCTTTTCTGCAGCTATTGAGATAATCATGTGGTTTTTGTGGTTGGTCCTGTTTATGTGATGGATTATTTATTGATTTGCATATGTTGAACCAGACTTGCATACCAGGGATAAAGCCGACTTGATCGTGGAGGATAAGCTTTTTGATGTGCTACTGGACTAGGTTTGCCAGTATTTTATTGAGGATTTTTACATCAGTGTTCATCAGAGATATTGATCTAAAATTCTCTTTTTTTGTTATGTCTCTGCTAGGCTTTGGTATCAGCATTGATATTGGCCTCATAAAATGAGTTAGGGACGATTTCCTCTTTTTTGTTGATTGGAATAGTTTCAGAAGGAATGGTACCAGCTCCTCTTTGTACCTCTGGTAAAATTCGACTGTGAATCTGTCTGGTCCTGAACTTTTTTTCGTTGGTAGGCTATTAATTATTGCCTCAATCTCAGAACCTGTTACTGGTCTATTTAGAGATTCAAGTTCTTCCTGCTTTAGTCTTGGGAGGGTGTATGTGTTCAGAAATTTATCCATTTCTTCTAGATTTTCTAGTTTATCTGCGTAGAGGTGTTTATTCTCTGATGGTAGTTTGTATTTCTGTGGGATCAATGGTGATACCCCCTTTATCATTTTTTATTGCGTCTATTTGATTCTTCTCTCTTTCCTTCTTTATTAGTCTTGCTAGCAGTCTATCAATCTTGTTGATCTTTTCAAAAAACCAGCTCCTGGATTCACTGATTTTTTTTGAAGGGTTTTTTGTGTTTCTAGCTCCTTCAGTTCTGCTTTGATCTTAGTTATTTCTTGCCTTCTGTTAGCTTTTGAATGTATTTGCTTTTGCTTCTCTAGTTCTTTTAATTGTGATGTTAGGGTGTTGATTTTAGATCTTTCCTGCTTTCTCTTGTGGGCATTTAGCGCTATAAATTTCCCTCTACACACTGCTTTAAGTTAAGATGATTTAAATGTGTCCCAGAGATTCTGGTGCATTGTGTCTTTGTTCTCACTGGTTTCAAAGAACATCTTTATTTCTGTCTTCATTTCATTATTTACCCAGTAGTCATTTAGGAACAAGTTGTTCAATTTCCATGTAGTTGTGCAGTTTTGAGTGAGTTTCTTAATCCTGAGTTCTAATTTGATTGCACTGTGGTCTGAGAGACAGTTTGTTGTGATTTCTGTTCTTTTACATTTGCTGAGGAGTGCTTTTCTTCCAATTATGTGGTCAGTTTTAGAATAAGTGTGATGTGGTGCT
>NW_012115300.1:394841-413809 GCF_000951035.1 Colobus angolensis palliatus | reverse complement strand
TGAGATCCGGCCACTGCACTCCAGCCCGGGTGACAGAGCAAGACTCCGTCTCAAAAAAAAAAAAGAATGTTGAATATTGGCCCCCACTCTTCTTCTGGCTTGTAGGGTTTCTGCTGAGATATCCACTGTTAGTCTGATGGGTTTCCCTTTGTGGGTACCTCGACCTTTCTCTCTGGCTGCCCTTAACACTTCTTCCTTCATGTCAAGCTTGGGGCATCTGACAATTATGTGTCTTGGGGTTGCTCTTCTCGAAGAATATCTTTGTGGTGGTCTCTGCATTTCCTGAATTTGAATGTTGGCCTGCCTTGCTAAGTTGGGGAAGTTCTCCTGGATAATATCCTGAAGAGTGTTTTCCAACTTGGTTCCATTCTTCACATCACTTTCAGGTACGCCAGTCAAACGTAGATTTTTCACATAGTCTCATATTTCTTGGAGGCTTTGTTCGTTTCTTTCTACTCTTTTTTCTCTAACCTTGTCTTCTCGCTTTATTTCATTAATTTGATCTTCAGTCACTGATACCCTTTCTTCCACTTGATCAAATTGGCTATTGAAGCTTGTGCATGCGTCATGGAGTTCTCGTGCAATGGTTTTCAGCTCCATCAGGTCATTTAAGGTCCTGACCTCGTGATCTGCCCACCTTGGTCTCCCAAAGTGCTGGGATTACAGGTGTGAGCCACTGTGCCTGGCCAAATTTTATGTTTTTACCACAATTTAAAAAAATACTATCTATCAGTCCTAATGTATACTACCTGAATACAAACCAAGCTACTGAATAGCCTGAAGTGAATGTATAGATGAATGTTTTTGTTGTTGGATGGAATGTTCTGTGAATGTCAATTATGTGAAGTTGGTTGATATTACTTTTTCAGCTCATCTTCATACTTACTTATTTTCTGCTTACTTGTTCTATCAGTTATTGAGAAAGGGTTGTTGAAATCTCCAACTATAATTATGAATTTGTCTACTTATTTCAAAGTTGTATCGATTTTTGCCACGTATTTTGAAGCTCCTTGGTAGTCACATACACATTTATGTGTTGGAGAATTCACCTCTATATCATTATATAATGTCCCTCATTATCTTTGATAATCTTCCTTGTCCTTGTCTACTTTGTTCAAAATGAATATAGCTACTTCACCTTCTTTTGCTTTGCATTTACATGTCATATGTCATATATCCCTTCACTCCTTTACTTTTAGGCTATTTAAGTCTTTATATTTAAAATGGTTTTGTGTTTTTGAAAGCATATTGCTCAATGTAAAATCTTAAGTTGAACTCCTGTATTTTGCTTACATTTTAGCATATTTCATACTTAATCTACACTATAGTAGAGCTTTAATGTTTATCACACTGACTTTATATTTTCAGCAAACCCCTTTAAAATTTTACAGTTACACATTAAAACAAATTTCATATAGTAAACTTATGATATCTATGAGGTCTGCCTTCTCTGAGGGAGATACCAAATAATAAAGGACCTAGACAGGGGTTTTGCCATGTTGGCCAGGCTGGTCTCAAACTCCTGACCTCAAGTGATCCACCTGCCTCAGCCTCTTAAAGTCTTGGGTTACAGGCCTGAGCCACTGCGCCCAGCCTGTTTTTTTGGTTGTTTGGGATGGAGTCTTACACTGTCACTCAGGCTAGAGTGCAGTACACAATCTTATCTCATTACAACCTCTTACCTTCGTCTCCCAGGTTCAGTACCCAGCCTGAGTAGCTGAGATTACAGAGCCCACCACCACCATGCCTGGCTCATTTTTATATTTTTCGTAGAGACGGAGTTTCACCCTGTTGGCCATGCTGGTCTCTAACTCCTGTCCTCAAGAGATTCCGCCCCCATCAGCCTCCCAAAGTGCTGGGATTACAGTCATGAGCCACTGTGCTCAGCCTAATTTTTTTTTTAAATAGAGGCAGGGTGGTCTCAAATTTCTGGGCTCAAGCGATCCTCCCACCTTGGCCCTCCCACCTTGGCCTCCAAAGTGCTGGAATTATAGGCGATTACCATGCCCAGCTAATTTTTTTTTTTTTCCAAAGACATATTCTTACTTTGTCGTTCAGATTGGAGAGCAGTGATACAATCATGGCTCACTGAAGCCTGGACCTCCCTGGCTCAAATGATCCTCCTGCCTCAGCCTCTCAAGTAGCTGGGACTACATGTGCGAGCTACCACACTCTGCTAATTTTTTAAATTTTCTTAGAGAGATAGGGTCTTCCCTATCTCTCTATGTTGCCCAGGCTGGTCTCAAAGGATCCTTCCAGCACCATGCCCAGCCTAAATCACTGTTCTTATAACTTCATCTAATAGTTAAAGGAGTTCTGATATTGTTAGATTTTCCATTTTATGAAATAACAACTAAACAGCTTCACCAGCATTCAATATTTAAATGATGTATGCATTTAGAGAAATCAGTGCATCCAAATGGAAGAAATTCCCATAAGGTTTTTTTTTTGTTAATTGTGTTTTGTTTTTGAGATGGAGTTTCACTCTTGTTGTCCAGGCTGGAGTGGAGTGGCATGATCTCAGCTTACTGCAACGTCCGCCTCCCGGGTTCAAGCTATTCTCCTGCCTCAGCCTCCTGAGTAGCTGGGATTACAGACATGCGCTTCCACACCTGGCTAATTTTGTATTTTTAGTAGAGATGGGGTTTCTCCATGTTGGTCAGACTGGTCTTGAACTCCCGACCTCAGGTGATCCACGTGCCTCGGCCTCCCAAAGTTCTGGGATTACAGGTGTGAGCCACTGCGCCCAGCCTCCCGTAAGTTTTTGTAGTGAGCTTGGGTTTTCCCTTTAATTCTAAAATAAGAGACATGATTATTCTTTTAAAGTTAACAGTAGTTAACACATGTACACTTAAAAAATCTAGAACTGTAGTCACAGAAATCTTATAGGTGCATATCAGAAAGACGAAACTAGTTACTTTAAAAGCATAAATTAGGCCAGGTGTAGTGACTCACCTATAATCCTGGTACTTTCAGAGGCCGATGCTGGAGGATTGCTTCAGGCGAGGAGTTCGAGACTATATTGGGCAATATAGCAAGACCCTTGTCTCTACAAAAACATACCAAAAAAAAAAAAATGAGTTGGGCCATAGTAGTGTAGGCCTGTGGTCCCAGCTACTCAGGAGAGTGAAGTGAGGGATCATTTCAGCCCAGGAGTTTGAGGTTGCAGTGAGCTATGACCTTGCCACTGCACTCCAGCCTAGGTAAGAGAGTGAGACTTTATCTCAAAGAAATAAATAAAGACACAGGCTGGACGTGGTGGCTCAAATCTGTAATCCTGGAGGCTTCCCAGACTGGTGCCTGAGCCCCGCATCCCTCGCCCCCCACCCTCCCCGCATCCCACTCCTCTTTCGCACCTGGCACTGTGGCTTTTCCTCCCTCCCTTTCCCCGCCAAAAAAAACAACAACAACAACAACAACAAAAAAAAAACTGTAATCCTAGCACTTGGAACGCCAAGGCTAGCAGACCATCTGAGCCCAGAAGTTCAAGATCAGCCTGGGCAACATGGCGAAACCCCATGTTTACCCAAAAAAAGAAAAGCAAAAGTTAGCTGGGTGTGGTAGAGTATGCCTGTACTCCCAGCTACTCTGGAGGCAGAGGGAGGAGGACGGCTTCAGCCCAGGAGATGGAGGCTGCAGTGAGCCACCATGCCCAGCTCAGTTTTCTTAAATCACAAATACATTTCCTTTTTTTAAGGTGACTATCCCTTTATTCAATTCGGTTTTGTAAAACAGCCATTGTAGGCCAGGCATAGTGGCTCATGCCTAAAATCCCAGCACTTTGGGAGGCCAGGGTGGGAGGGTCATTTGAGGGACAGAGTTCAAGACCAACCTGGCCAACATGGTAAAACCCGACCTCTACTAAAATAAATACAGAAATTAGCTGGATGTGGTTGCAGGTGCCTGTAGTCCTAGCTGCTCAGGAGGCTGAGGCAGGAAAATCACTTGATTCTGGAGGCGGAGATTGCAGTGAGCCAAGATTGTGCCACTGCACTCCAGCCTGGGGGACAGAGTGAGACTTGGTCTGGGGGAAAAAAAAACCCCAAAGTAGCCATTATAGTTTAGGCCAGCAAAAGTCTCATGGTTCACTCATTACAGTGTAGTCCCTGGACTGATAGCTATTTCTCTACATGGTGTATTTTGAAGATTGTAGAATTCAGCAATTGATATAAACTATGTCTTGATCTGATTCACTGTCTTGTATTATCTTCTTTAGGGGCACACTGAGTTGCCTGAAAGCAAGAATCTTTTAAATTATGTCCTTTTCATTAAAACTTGAGCTATGGAATTTTTACATATTAGTAATGAAAGTAACAGGTCTCAAGAACGTGCCCTCTGGGGGTCAGATGTTTTAAGCATTACTCTTTCTGTATAAGATTTCACAAGGCTTTCAGACTGTCCTCATTTTCATAATATTAATGTGGTCATAAGCTTGAACTGGCATAAGTCCTATGAGAAAGTTTGGATCATAAATAAATTTAATAGGCCGGGCGCGGTGGCTCAAGCCTGTAATCCCAGCACTTTGGGAGGCCGAGACGGGCGGATCACGAGGTCAGGAGATCGAGACCATCCTGGCTAACATGGTGAAACCCCGTCTCTACTAAAAAAAATACAAAAAAACTAGCCGGGCGTGGTGGCGGGCGCCTGTAGTCCCAGCTACTCCGGAGGCTGAGGCAGGAGAATGGCATGAACCCGGGAGGCGGAGCTTGCAGTGAGCTGAGATCCAGCCACTGCACTCCAGCCCGGGCGGCAGAGCGAGACTCCGTCTCAAAAAAATAAATAAATAAATAAATACATACATTTAATATATCATAATTTCTCTTTGTGACTATTGTTATTTGTTTTGATATAGATGTATAAAAAAATAACTAAGGCAATAAAAAATTAGAACCAGGCCAGGTGCAGTGGCTCATACCTGTAATCCCAGCACCTTGGGAGGCCAAGGCAGGTGGATCACTTGAGGTCGGGAGTTCAAGACCAACCTGACCAATATGGAGAAACCCCATCTCTACTAAAAATACAAAATTAGCCTGGCATGGTGGTGCATGCGTGTAATCTCAGCTACTCAGGAGGCTGAGGCAAGAGAATTGTTTGAACCCGGGAGGTGGAGGTTGTGGTGAGCCGAGATCGTGCCATTCCACTGCAGCCTACCTAGGCAACAAGAGGGAAACTCTTAACTCAAAAAAAATTAGAGCCAATGGAAGATCACTTTACAGAGTCATTGTTACCACTTCACCAGTGTACAAGTTCTTTCTCTTTATTTTCTATTTTCATAAAAAATACTATGCTGCTGGTTCTTCATGGTTTATTAACTGAACTGTTTAAAATGAAATAATACATAATAACACCTTTATTCAGATATAATACATATAACATACAATTCACCCATTTAAAGTATACAATTCAGTGTGTTTCATTGCTCCGTAAAGAAGCCTAGTACCCATTAGCAATCTCTGTTTTCTTCCAATCCCTCCTGTAGCCCTATGCAACTGTCAGTCTTTTCTCTATCTCTGGCTTGTTGTATTCTGGACATTTTGTATAAATAGAACCATAAAATATGTGGTTTTTATGAGTAGATTCTTTCAGTTAGCATGTTTTCAAGGATTTTCTATGATATCATATGTATTAGCACTTCTTTTCTATTTCAAATATTTCATTGTATAAATGTAACACTTTATTTTTCCATTTGTCAGTGAGCATTTTTCTTATGCTTTTGGGCCATTATGAATAATGTGGGGACATATGCGTTACTCAAGATTTAGAGTGTGTCCTTGGTTTTTTAAAGTTTATTTTTATTTTTTTGAGACCAAGTCTTGCTCTGTCATGCCCAGGCTAGAGTGTAGTGGCGTGATTTTGGCTCACTGCAACCTCTGCCTCACAGGTTCAAGTGATTTCTCCCGCCTCAGTCTCCCAAGTAGCTGGGATTATAGGCACTCGCAACCACGCCCGGCTAATTTTTTGTATTTTAGTAGAGACAGAGTTTCATCATATTGGCCAGGCTGGTCTCGAACTCCCGACCTCAGGTGATCTGCCCACCTCAGCCTCCCAAAGTGCTGACATTACAGGCATGAGCCACCATGCTCAGCCTAACAAGGTTTTTGGTTTTTTTGTGTGTGACAGAGTCTCACTTTGTTGCTCAGGCTGGAGTGCATTGTCTCAGTTTCAGCTCGCTGCATAGAATGTGACCTTGTTTTAAAACTTTAAATCTTTATGTTACAGTTTTATTTTCAATAGCAATTTTCATTGCCTGAAGATAATCTGATAGTTATCAAACTTTGCTAATAACTTCCTTGGTTCTAAAGAAGAGAGATTGATGGTTCTAAAGAAGAAAGATTTACAGAGTTTTTAATATAAAGCGAACTGTGGCTGTGCGCAATGACTCATGCCTGTAATCCCAGCACTTTGGGAGGCTGAGGCGGGCGGATTACTTGAGGTCAGGAGTTTGAGACCAGCCTGACCAACATGGTGAAACCCCATCTCTACTAAAATACAAAAATTAGCTAGGCGTGGTGGTGTGTGCCTGTAATCCCAGCTACTTGGGAAGCTGAAGCAGGAGAATCATTTAAACCCAGAATGTGGAGGTTGCAGTGAGTTGAGATCGCACCACTGCACTCCAGCCTGGGCAACAGAGCAAGACTCCATCTCAAAAAAATAGAAAGAAATAAATAAGTAAATAAAGTGAACTGTTACATTAATTATATTTGAATTATTTTGTATCAAATAGATATTTGGTGCTTGAAAAACTGAAGAAGGAAGACGCTGACCGAATTCATATATTCAGTTCTTTTTTCTATAAACGCCTTAATCAGAGAGAGAGGAGAAATCATGAAACAACTAATCTGTCGTAAGTCAAACTCTGAAAATATTTAACAGATGTAAGTCACTCAGATTTAAGTAAAAAATCACGTACTTGAAAGAAAACACAAATCTCTGCAATTCTTTTGCTTACTTTTTAAATTCTCCAGCCAGGAAGAGAACACACTAAATAAGTCAGTTCCATTTTCATGCTTCATGGGTTCATATTCACCTGCCTTAGACTAACTTTGTGCTAGTTTTAGAATTTTTTTTAACAACTTATTTATATTGAGGCAATATCATTTACTTCTCTTACCAGTTTACAAAATTAATATAATTCATAACATTCTAATAACTTTCAGAATACCTAGAATTTATAAATGTTCTAGGTCAAATATCTAGAATAGTGTTACCCAAATGTAACTAATAGGTTTTTTTTTTAAATTACTTAGATACTTACTAACTACAGATTACTCTGTTTTATCCTAGGTGTTTATCCATAATAGAAAGGAACCTGTGAATCTATACTCTTAATAAGCTCTTTGGGTGATTCTTCTCAGACAAATTAAGGAAGTACTATTGTACATAGTAGGCCTGATTTGTTTTCTTTTTTTTAAGACAGGGTCTCACTCTGTCACCTAGGCTGGAGGGCATTGGTGTAATCTTGTCTTACTGCAACCTCCACCTCCCACTCTCAAGTGATCCTTCCACCTCAGCCTCCCAAGTAGCTGGGACTAAGACACATGCTACTCCACCCAGCTAATTTTTGTATTTTTTGTATAGACAGGGTTTCACCATGTTTCCCAGGCTGGTTTCAAACTCCTGGGCTCAAGGAATCTGCTCGCCTCTGCCTCCCAAAGTACTGGGATTTCAGGTGTGAGCCACCATGCCCACCTATTTTCTTTATAATTCTTCTCCATATAGTGATGGCATCTAGCTCTGATAATTTGCTGGTAATTGATCAGAAGATACACTTAAGAATTGGTAGATTTTTAAATTTAAAACTAGTCTTAGATGTCTTGAATTCATGGCTGCTATGCATGATAATAAATACTAAATAATAATAAATATTTTCTCTTATTTCAGCAATTCCTAATGTTGCCTCTTAGAATTGATAATAGTCATTGGTTTTGACCAGTGCTCATAGCTATATTGCTTCATCTACCATCAGATAATGCTCACTTTTCCTACTGTTTTCTCCCCAGTTACCCTAAGTTTTGCTTGGCTACACCTCTCAATATAGTTGCCAGTACCAATTCTGCAGTAATAAAAATAGTAAAGAGAAGTCTAGGCAAGATAAGCACTAGAACTTCCGCCCCTCAGATGGAGTAACAGGAGTAAAATATCTTTCTCCAAATTCAACAGTGGGTAGTCCCATGTCTTCCTAGTTTCAATCCAACAAGTTCTATTTTCTTTCCCCAGTTTGTCAAACCATTTTATGCAACTGTTTGAGCTATTACATCTGAATCTTCTTAATTTATAAATCACTATATATAAGCTGGAGCACTAGAAATATTTCAGAAGCTTATAATTTATCTCTTTCTTACAGAATACAGCAAAAGCGACATGGGAGAGTAAAAACATGGACCCGGCATGTAGATATTTTTGAGAAGGATTTTATTTTTGTACCCCTTAATGAAGCGTGAGTAAGGATTTCCTTTATGTAAATGATGGCAATTTTTAAATAATTAGTATGAGGTGAAGAATTCATTTTAAAACGTCTTTCTGAAATCTCTTGTATATATTCATATTTGTACTGCCTGTTTTACAAGAATTAATGCAGTTTCATAGTGAATCATATAAGATACTGAATTTTACAGACAGTAGACCAGATACCTTTCTAATCTCATTTTATTCATTAATGTCAAATAATACTATTTTTAAAAAAAACAATGGTGCTTATTGTCTAGCAAATAACCTATAGAAAAGTATTATTTTTACAAAAAGATGATTAGGTCACATAAAGGAGTTGGAATCTTAAGTTTAAAATACACTTCTGTTTTTAACCAGAAGGGAGAAATGATGGTTGGATTTATGTCATTTTTCAATTAAAAACCATGCAGACTACTTGAAGCAGTTCCTGAGTAAATGGAAGTGTTTAAATATTTACATTCTTCTCTCCCAATGACTAGATAGTATTATTTTACAAGTAAGACTTAAAAGTTTTTTTTGTTCTTTTGTTGTTTTTCTATGCCCTCGATCCAAAGACCACCAGAAATACACTTGTAGTCGGAAAATTTTGTTTATTACTTACATCAAGGAATAACACACACCATGGGCAGCTCTGGAGCCTCTCATTAAAAGGGAGTTTCAAAGAATCTGTGAAAGAATCTGGGCTTTCCTTGGGTGATAATGGGGGAGGGTCTAAAGTAGTGGTGGTTTGCCTAGGTAAAGAAGTAGCGTTCACTTATATAAAGAAGAAGAATGTTGACTATTTTGTGATTTCCAACTGTAACCTTATATTTTTCTCTGCTTAGACAAATTATGATATGGCCCTACTTTGTCTCATTCTATCATGGTTGCAAAATATACTTTCCTGGAGTTGGTATTCTATGAGATTGTTTATGTATAAGTCTAGCTGTGCCAAGCTAACTTCCAATTTTTTTTTTTTTTTTTTTAACTTTTGTAGAGGTGGGTATCTCACTGTGTTGCTCAGGCTGGTCTTGAACTCTTGGCCTCAAGCCGTCCCCCGACCTCAGCCTCCCAAGTAGCTGGGATTATAGACATGAGCCACTGCTCCTGGCAGAGCTATATATTTTTAAATTCATATTATCATAGTAAAATTTAAAACTAGTTGATTTCTTCATTCTCTTCAAAATTAGGTTTTGGCTGGGTGTGGTGGCTCACGCCTATAATCCCAACACTTTGGGAGGCCAAGGTGGGCAGAGTACTTGAGCTCAGGGATTCAAGACCAGCTTGGCCAACATGGTGAAACCTCGTCTCTACTGAAAATACAAAAATTAACTGGGCGTGGTGGTGTGTGCCTGCCATCCCAGCTACTCAGGAGGCTGAGGCAGGAGGATCGCCTGAACCCGTGAGGCAGAGGTTGCAGTGAGCCAAGATCATGCCTCTGCACTCCAGCCTGGGCAGCAGAGTGAGACTCCATCTCAGAAAGAAAGAAAAGAGGTTTCTTGACTGGGTACAAATTTGTCTTGTAAAGTAACATGTGAACAGCTTACTAGGTGAAAGGGAGGAAAGCCATTTGTCAGAAATGAATTATAAAAATTTTAAATAGGCCGGGCGCGGTGGCTCAAGCCTGTAATCCCAGCACTTTGGGAGGCCGAGACGGGCGGATCACGAGGTCAGGAGATCGAGACTATCCTGGCTAAGATGGTGAAACCCCGTCTCTACTAAAAAATACAAAAAACTAGCCGGGCGAGGTGGTGGGCGCCTGTAGTCCCAGCTACACAGGAAGCTGAGGCAGGAGAATGGCGTGAACCCGGGAGGCGGAGCTTGCAGTGAGCTGAGATCTGGCCACTGCACTCCAGCCCGGGCAACAGACCGAGACTCCGTCTCAAAAAAAAAAAAAATTTTTAAATAGAAATATAATTTGATTACACAAGATTTAGGGATAGAGGCACATCCCTCTTAATCACTATACCTGTGCATGGAAGTTATTATCAGTGCTTCCAGTCATCTTAGTGAGAGGTAGAGAATGAACTCTGTAAGAGGACTCTACCATTTGTAGATTAAAAAATAGCCTATAAATCAAGAGAGCTTGTTTTTGTTTTTGCTTTTTTTTTTTTTTTTTTGAAGAGATAAAGCTACAAATACTTATGCATTAATTATGTTAGATTGGCTGCCATATATTTGTCATCTGTTTTGTTTTTATTTTTTCTGGTGGTACCAATAATTTTTTTTTCTTTTTTTTTTTTTTTCTCGTGATAGGGTCTCTCTGTGTCACCCAGACTGGAATGTAGTAGCGTGATGTCAGTTTACTGCGGCCTCAACCTCCCAGGCTTAAGCGATCCTCCATCCTCAGCCTCCTGAGTAGCTGGGACTATAGGTGCATGCTACCACACCTGGCTAATTTTTGTGTTTTTTTTTAGAGGATGAGGTTTTGCCATGCTGCCCAGACTGGTCTCAAACTCCAGAGCCCAAGCAATCCACCTGCCTTATCCTCTCAAAGTGCTGGGATTACAGGCATGTGCCACTGTACCTGGCCCGATTTTTTTCTTAAGTTTCTAAGCTCTTTATTAAAAATTGTTATAGTAATTTCCAGGAACACAAATTTGATGTATGGATCTAATCCATCTTAAGTGAAATTGCCTGGGTATTTTGTTTTGTTTTTTAGAGACAGAGTCTCATTCTGTTGCCCAGGCTGGAGTACAGTGGTGCAATCATAGCTCACTGAAGCTTCAAACTCTTAGGCTTAAGCGATCCTCCTGTCTCAGCCTCCCGAGTAGCTAGAACTATAGGTGTGTGCCACAGGCCCAGCTAATTTTTTTTTTTTTTTTTCCAGACAAGGTCTCACTCTGTCACCCAGGCTGGAATGCAGTGGCATGATCATAGCTCACTGAAAGCTCCAACTCCTAGGTTCAAGCGATTCTCCTGCCGTAGCTAGAACTATAGGTGTGTGCCACAGGCCCAGCTAATTTTTTTTTTTTTTTTTTTTAGAGATGGGGTCTAGCTATGTTGCCCAGGCTGGTCTCAAACTTCTGGCCTCAAGCAATTCCCCCACCTCAGCCTCCCATAGCACCAGGATTACAGGCATGAGCCACTGCACCTGGCCAAAAGTCTGTGTTAGCCTCTCTCCTGCTGTTAATGTAGCTGTTATTAAAAGGAATCATAAAAGCAAAACCCTGGCTTAATGGAAGTAATTGTTGGAAGTAATTGTCTGATTCAGCTTTCTCTTCTTAGGCCAAAAAGGATTTTTCCTAGTTTTTAGGTGAGGAAATTTATAGCTTAGCCATATTGGCATAGCTAAGAAATGTTAAGAACTGTGATAGGCTTTATTACAGCAGTAGGTTGAGAGTCACTGTATTACACTGTATTTCATCAATTTTATTTATGTTGAGATGGGGTCTCACTCTGTCTCCCATACTGGAGTGCAGTGGCACCATACTGGCTCACTACTACCTCCGCCTCCCAGGCTCAAGCTATCCTCCCACCTCAGCCCCCAACCGTAGTAGCTTGGACCACAGTCACGTGCCATCACACCCAGCTAATATTTTGTGTTTGGTAGAGACGGGGTTTTGCCACGTTGCCCAGGCCAGTCTCCAACTCCTGAACTCAAGCGATCCACCTGCCTCAGCCTCCCAAAGTGTTGGGATTACAGGTGTGAGCCACCATATCCGGGAAATTTTTAAAACACACTTTTTTCTCATTGCAACATGTCTGAAGTTGAGATGTGACTTTATAAATAAAATAAAATTAGCTATGTGTTAGAAATGATGAAATGAGGAGGTTAGTGCGTTAGCCTGATCTAAATCCATAGGGTACTAAGGATTAATAATGAAGAACAAGAGAGAAGCAAGCGTTCATCCATCTGGCCTTCACAATACTGAAGATGAAGCCAGCCAGCCTATGACAGCCATTTCTACTGGATGCTGTTCGATGAAGAGATAGATAGTGCTGTTTCTTAGTACTACCTTAGGTACTCTAATCTTTTGCAAAAATGAGAATGGGGAATAATTTTTATCCATGGCAAGATAATTTGTTTTTCATCCAGCAAATATTTATTGAAAACCCTACCATAGGACAAACATTATTGTACTTGACCAATAAGCTTCCTCACATCTATAGCCTATTCCTAGTATCCCAACAGAGCCCTGTGTCTAGCAAAAAATGAATGTTAGCCAGTACTGTACAGCTTCTTGCTTGTGTCCTGTACTCTACTGTTGGCAACATTGATACCTGAATTCAGCTGTATCATAAGCACCTACTTGATAGCTGGAACTGTCTACTAATACTTACATTTTTGTACAAGGACTAAATTAGATATGTTATTTCTTTTTAATGTATTAAATTTCAATATAGCATGAGATAAAACATTACTTATATATGTATTTTGATATTAAGCCTTTCCTATCTTAGTAACACACAGTAACAGTAAAAAGAACAAAACTATATATTCAATTCTTAGAAAATGTTGAAAATCATATGACCTAATTAGACTGCTGAAGACAGTTTAATCTTTTTTTTCTTTTTTGAGACAGAGTCTTACTCTGTCACCCAGGGTGGAGTGCAGTGGCACAGTCTTGGCTCACTGCAACCTTCGCCTCCTGGGTTCAAGCAGTTCTCCTGCCTCAGCCTCCCGGGTAGCTGGGACTACAGGTGCACACTGCCGCGCCCAGCTAATTTTTTGTATTTTAGTAGAGACGCGGTTTCACCGTATTGCCCAGGCTGTTCTCAAACTCCTGAATTTAGTCCTGAATTCAGGCAATCCGCCTGCCTCGGCCTCCCAAAGTGCTAGCATTACAGGCGTGAGCTACCGCCCCTGGCCGATAGTTTAATCTTTTTCCATCTTTTTACATAAAGAGAAGGCAAAGGGGAATGACAAGTTGCAAAGTGACATACTTGCCAGAAAAAGCAATGAATTTTTCATTCAAAAAACAAGAAAAGGTTCAGGGATTGTTTGCAAAAGTAAATACAGGCTACATAATTTTAATACAAACTGTGTTATTTTTGAATAGACATTGTATTCTGTTACTGAATCAATAATCACATAAAACAAGATTAATTTGAGAATTTTAAAAAAATAAGTGTTTTTTTTTTTTTTGAGATGGAGTCTTGCTCTGTCACCTCCAAGCTGGCGTGCAGTGGCACAATCTTAGCTTACTGCAACCTCTGCCTCCTGGGTTCAAGTGATTCTCCTGCCTCAGCCTACTGAGTAGCTTTTTAGTAGAGACAGGGTTTCACCATGTTGCCCAGACTGGTCTCGAACTCCTGACCTCAGGTGATCCACCTGTCTCAGCCTCCCAAAGTGCTGGGATTACACGCGTGAGCTACCCCACGGCCAGAATTAGGCATTTTTAATAAATTCATTGGCAAGAACTTTAAAAACATTTTAATTGATATGTATTTCCCTCCAAATATAATAAACTTTTCTAATAACATATTTAGTTATTTCATTTGTTTTTTACAGTGCACACTGGTTTTTGGCTGTTGTTTGTTTCCCCGGTTTGGAAAAACCAAAGTATGAACCTAATCCTCATTACCATGAAAATGCTGTCATACAGAAATGTTCAACTGTAGAGGACAGTTGTATTTCTTCTTCAGCCAGTGAAATGGACAGTTGTTCACAAAACTCTTCTGCCAAGCCTGTAATTAAGAAGATGCTAAACAAAAAACATTGCATAGCTGTAACTGATTCCAATCCTGGGCAGGAAGAAAGTGACCCTCGTTATAAGAGAAACATATGCAGTGTAAAATATAGTGTGAAAAAAATAAATCATACTGCGAGTGAAAATGAAGAATTGAATAAAGGAGAATCTACATCCCAGAAAGTTGCTGATAGGACTAAAAGTGAGAATGGCCTACAGAATGAAGGTTTAAGTTCCACGCATCATACAGGTACGTATCTAAATGCTTTGAAAGAATGAAAAAATTCAGAATAATCTGGATTTTTTAATAAACAGGATTAAGATCCTGTTTTTTTTTAAAAAAAAATCAGGTTAATGGCTGGGTGTGGTGGCTCACACTTATAATCCCAGCACTTTGGGAGGCCAAGGTGGGAGGATCACTTGAAGCCAGGAGTTTGAGACCAGCCTGGGCAACATAGAGAGACCCCATCTCCAAAAAAAAAAATAGAAAATTTTTAAAGAATTTACTTATAACAATATAGTAACACAACTTACTTTTAATTTATACTTAAGTATAATTATAATAACATTAACTCATTTTATGAGTGTAGCTTAATGAACTTTGATAAATGTATACATAGAGTCATGTAATCACTACTGCAATCAAAATTGAGAACCTGACCAGGGCACAGTGGCTCACACCTGTAATCCCAGCCCTTTGAGGGGCCAAGATTGGCAGATCACTTGAGCTCAGAAGTTTGAAACTAGCCTGGGCAACATGGTGAAGCCCTGTCTCTACCAAAAATACAAAAACTTAGCCAGATGTGGTGCACATCTGTGGTCCCAGCTACTTGAGAGGTTGAGGAGGGAGGATCGCTTGAGCTCAGGGGGTTGAAGTTGCAGTGAGTGGAGATCGCGCCATTGCACTCCAGCCTGGGTGACAGAGGGAAACCCCATCTCAAAATAAAAAAACAAAAAAATTGAGAACTTTTCATCACTCCAGAAAACAATCCGCTTGTGCCCTTTTTGTACTCTGTTTCTTCTGTCACCCCTAGAGTGCAATTTTGAAATTGTAGAACAAAGTTTATATTTTCCATTTATTGGAACTTGGATTTAATTTCATAGGAAATTTACAGTATTCAGCATTAACAGTAGTTGTGCAGTCTTAGATGTATAAGACAAATTTACCAGTGTATAAATTGAGATCAAATGGACCAAGGCAGAAATTAAAGTTTTCTCCTCAAAACAGTTGTGGACATTCCAATTAAAGTTTGGTTCTTCATTCCTCACTCTCCTTCACTGTTTTCAGTGGGAAGAGGAGCACTGGTCCAATCTCTGCTTGTTTAAATCTCTCTTCAGCTCTAATAAATTGATTGTTGTCCTTGAGTCAGTTCCGTAGTTGTAGAACCTGTTAAATCTAGTTGTGGCCAGGTGTGGTGGCTCACGCCTGTAATCCAGCACTTTGGATGGCCGAGGCGGGTGGATCACCAGGTCAGGAGTTTGAGACCAGCCTGACCAACGTGGTAAAACCCCATCTCTACTAAAAATACAAAAATTAGCTGGGTATGGTGGCACGTGCCTATAATCAGGAGGCTGAGGCAGGAGAATCACTTGAACCCGCGAGCGGAGGTTGCAGTGAGTTGAGATTGTGCTACTGCACTTCAGGCTGGGCAACAGTGATACTCCGTCTCAAAAGTAAATAAATAAATAAAAAGCCAGTTTCTGTTCAAATTCTTAAATTTGATATCAAGTCAATTGTATAATTTCCTCTCCAACCTACAAGTAAAATAGTCCTTGCCATAAAAACCCGTAACATGCTATATTGTGTGCCTTGCAAACTTCTTAAACTGTGAATAGATCTACTACATTTTTCTTCTTTTTTTCCTAACACCTTGCTCATGGAACTAATGAATTTTCTTTGGAGGAAAAATGTTGGTATAGGACATAGAATAAATTATGTGAATTCAGAAAGAACCTATCAAAAATTGTGAATATGGAACATACTCTTGGTACTTACACCAGCTTATATTATTTTAGTGAGTTAGAAAGCTATTGTTAAGCTTTTTTTTTTTTTTTTTTTTTGAGATGGGGTCTCTCTTAGTCACTCAGGCTGGAGTGCAGTGGCACAATCTTGGCTCACTGCAACCTCCCCCTCCCGGGTTCAAGCGATTGTCTTCTCAGCCTCCCTAGTAGCTGGGATTACAGGTGCATGCCACCTCACCCGACCTGTTGAGCTCTTGTAAGAAATCTCCTAAGCAGGAAAATCTAGAGTAGATTAGTGGCTGCTTGGGGCTTTTGGGGGTGGGCAGGTGAGGTGGGTGGGAATGTAGGAAGAGAGTGATAGCTAAGTGGTATGGGGTTTCTTTTTGAGATGATGAAAAGGTTTAAAAATTGGTTGTGATGACTGTGCATATACTAAAAAACATTAGATTGTATACTTTAAATGGGTGTATATGGTATGTGAATTAAATTTTAGTATGGCTCTTTTTTTAAGTCTCTTTCTGGCCAGTAATCTTACATACTTTAATGTGAATTCAGATGAATTAAGGTGCTTGACTTAAAGCAATGGGACAAAAGCCTAGGGCTTCATATACACCAACTCCAGAGATTTCTAGTGCTCTCACCTACAAATTAATTTTCTGGTCAAGTAACATCCAGTTAAATTTGAGTAAATAGCCTCAAAAATCCTAATGGAGACCAAAGCCAAAAATAACTTGTTTTATGTAGTTTGCCTTCTTAATACTTGTTTATCCCAGTTACTCATTTTTGAATTATAGTTTGTACATTTTTGTTTTGTTTTTAGTATGTATATACCATATCAGCTATCTCTTCCTCTGAAACAAATGTTTTACAGAAAATCACATACAGCGATTTCACATATAGTCAACAAGTGTTGACTATGTCAGATAAGGCTGTAGTAAATAAGTGGAAATTAGGTTTTTACAGTCAACTAGGGAAATAACAATGTGTGGAATCACTACTTTCACTTGCTGTTTTTTCACTTGACACCTTATGAAATAGTTGGCTTGGCCATGGTGCATGAAAAATGTGTATGCTTAAACTCTAGAATCACGCTCAGCATCTTCACATAGTCTCATTATGTGAGAAGTTCTCAGGAACTGACACTGATTGAGAGAACCACTGATCAAGTCATCACCTCTCAGTTTACTCCAGATCATTTGTTTATAGAGGGAATTGACTGCATCATTTAAGCTATTTTTCTCCTGTTTTTGAAAGGCATTCGTAGTTTAGTTTGTGTAAGGTAGATAGATATTTATGTGACCACAGTTTACATAGATAATAATGATTTGCTGCTAGAAGTAACTGGACTGTAACTGACTAATTCTGAATTGCCTGAAGATTTTGGACAAATGTTATTCAGATACAGGTGTTTTAGCTTTAAACAGACTTAAAAATACAGATTTTTAGAAAAGATAAATTGAAGAGGTTATTCTTTTTTTTCTTTTTTCTTTTTTTTTTTCTTAAGACAGGGTCTCACTCTGTTGCCCAGGCTGGAATGCAGTGGCACAGTCACAGCTCACTGAAGCCCCTACCTCCTGGACTCAAGCAATCCTCCCAACTCAACCCCCCAAGTAGCTGGGACTATAGGCATGTTTCACCTGCCCGGCAAAATTCATTTTCTGTAGAGACAGGGGCTCCCTATGTTGCCCAGGCTGGTCTCAAACTTCTGTGTTCAAGCAGTCCATCCATCTCAGCCTCCCAGAGTGTTGGGATTACAGATGTGAGCCACTGCGCTCAGCCTATAGTGCTTTTTTTGTTGTGGTGGTGGATTTTTGTTGTTTTTTGAGACAGAGTCTCACTTTCATACAAGAGTACAATGATACAATCACAGTTCACCGTCGTCTCAACCTCCCATGTTCAAGTGATCCTCCCACCTCAGTTTCCTGAGTAACTGGGACCACAGGTGCACACCACTACACCTGTATGATTATTTTATTTTGTTTGTAGAGACAGGGTCTCGCTATGTTGCCCAGGTGATCCTTCTGAACTCAGGTGATCTTCCTGCCTCAGCCTCCCGAAGTGCTCGCTATTATTACAGGTGCTAGGCCACTGTATCTGGCCCCATGGTGCTTTATTGGTTTATTGGCTATTTTAAATAGTATGCTTCTGAACATAACAGTTAGATATATATCTTTTCTCTTTTTTTGAGACAGTCTCGCTCTATCACTGAAGTCGGAGTACAGTGGTGCAGTCTTGGCTTACTGCAACCTCTGTTTCCCAAGTTCAAGCAATTCTTCTGTCTTAGCCTCCCGAGTAGCTGGGATTACAAGTGCATGCCACCATACCCGGCTAGTTTTTGTATTTTTTAGTAGAGACAGGGTTTCACTGTGTTAGCCAGTCTGGATTATATATCTTTTCAGATTTTTTGCTTCCTTTTCATCCCATCTTGTTTTTATTAATATCTTAACACCTTTTTAGTAACTTAAACCAAAATTAATTTTATCCTGTCTAAAATACCTAAAAGTCATGCTTTTCAAATTTTTGAAAGGAAAATAAATAAAAATCAGCTGGACATAGTGGTGTGCACCTGTAATCCCAGCACTCTGGGAGGCCAAAACAGGAGGATGGCTTGAGCCTGGGAGATTAAGGTTACAGTGAGTTATGATTGCATCACTGGACTCCACCTGGGCAAAAGAGTGAGCGAAATCCTGTCTCTTAAAAAATAAATAAGGCCAGGCATGGTGGCTCATGCCTGTAATCCCAACACTTTGGGAGGCCAAGGCAGGTGGATCACTTGAGGACAGGAGTTCAAGACCAGCCTGGTCAACATGGCAAAACCCCATCTCTACTAAAAATACAAAAATGTGGCCAGGCGCAGTGGCTCACGCCTGTAATCCCAGCACTTTGGGAGGCCTAGGCGGGTGGATCACGAGGTCAGGAGATCGAGACCATCCTGGCTAACATGGT
>NW_012115300.1:374268-394396 GCF_000951035.1 Colobus angolensis palliatus | reverse complement strand
AAAAAAATACAAAAAACTAGCCGGGCGAGATGGCGGGCGCCTGTAGTCCCAGCTACTCGGGAGGCTGAGGCAGAAGAATGGCGTAAACCCGGGAGGCGGAGCTTGCAGTGAGCCGAGATCGTGCCACTGCACTCCAGCCTGGGCAACAGAGCTAGACTCCGTCTCCAAAATAAATAAATAAATAAATAAGTAAAATAAAATTTTGAAATGGTAGTAAATCTTACATTTCTTTGAAACAGTGATTAGCTTCTTTCAGCAAAATAGTTCCTTATTATTTGTCTAAAAACAGACCTATTACTTACTTGTAGTTAATGTTCATTTTTGCCCTGAATTGTATAATTTTCCACATTTTCGAAATTTTAATTATAACATTATGCAGTTGCATTTTATTTTATGTTCTGTGATTTACTGTTTCTGTTATAGGTTATTTGCTGACATAGGTTATTTTCAGACTGTCATAGCTTTCATTACTAAAGACACCTGACTTGCCTAACACAAAAGTACTTACTTCTTTACACATATACATATATGTATATTTAAGTATATATATATACTTAATCATATAGCTGATACCTAGTTTTTAAATTTTAATGAATTTTAGCATCTGAGTAGTGGAAACAACTGTAATTGACATGTCAATCTAGGTTTTTAAAATGACTCACTTTATGTTTGTGATATTACACACTAAGGCAGATTTTGTGTCCTTGACCACTATATCCTTAATTAACTACTAGCATTAATTTCAGCCTCATATACCATGAGTGATAGACATGGCCTTTTTTATTATGTAATGTTTCTTACTGGTACAGATGGCTTAAGCAAAATCAGACTAAACTATAGCGATGAATCACCTGAAGGTGGTAAAATGCTTGAAGATGAACTCATTGACTTCTCAGAAGATCAGGATAACCAGGTAAAACTTAATGCTTGGCAAAAAGTTCTAATGTTTTACCTAATTAAACGTTTTTCTTGCTGACCATGGTGGTGCATACCTGTAGTCTCAGTGACTTGGGAGGCTAAGGCAGAAAGATCTCTTGAGCCTAGAAGTTTGAGTTCAGCCTGGGCAACATAAGGAAGCTCCATCTCTTTAAAAAAAAAAAAAAGGAAAAAAGGAAAAATAAAAAAATTTTACTTTATAAAGTCTTGTAAAGCAATTTCTTCAACTAGTAATTTATCATGGCTTCTGGATTTGGATCATATCTTAAAAAACAAATTCAGCTTTCAAGTCAGAAGTTGCCAGGATAAATGTATTCATGCTGTTGTTGCTGCTACTGTGGTGTGGACTGAACTTTAATGTAATATTAATTATCCCACCCTAACTCAGCTACCACCACCACTCACTACCCACCTTCCTCTTTCAAAGCATTTATGGGTCATACTTAACCTTTAATCTGACTTGACATTCAAGAAGCAAATGTTTAAATCTTCAGTTATGTGGTACATGAGTACCAAAAAAATTATATTGTTTTCCCATTTTTCCAGTGATTTTTTTTCTCCTGCCTGATTCAATTTATATATGTCATGGCAGAAGCAGATAATATTTAAAGTTGATATAGGTGAATTCTGACTTTTCCTTAGAGTCTCATTTGACATTTCCTTAGAGTCTCTTATTAAATACTGTAAATAAACAGTATTAACACCAAGAATAAAGTATATCTGTGAAAATACTTTACTTTTTAGCTTCTGTTAAAGAGGATTTTTTATTGAGAAAAGTTTATAATAATCCTACAGCATACCATTTTGTTAATTATCTGACCTTTCGTTAGTTGTTAGGACATACTGAGTTGTATAATAGTGAAGATGGCTTTATACTGTACCATCTTTCCTTTTGCTTTATCTTCCTGTGAACAAAAGGCATGTTATGATATCTCTTGGTTTACAATGTATGGCAGCTAAGTACAGCTTTTCAATCCAACATATATAGGAGTTACATTCATGATTTATAATGAGCACTTAGGTACTTTTGATTATAACAGTTACCTGTGGTGTGAACAAGCTAATGTAACTGTGCTTTATTATTGCTATTATTCCTACTATTGATTATTCCATTCATAAAGTTGCCAGAAGCTTTCTCAAAGAACAACAATGACCAAAACAGCCTTGTTTACATTCAAGAGAATCTGCAGAATAAGGACACAGTGTCCTTAAGTTAGCTTCTCTCAACTGAGATGGATATGTGCGTTTCTCAAGGAAAACAGTGTTTCCAAAAACCCTTTAAATATTTCTGGTGTGAAAACATTATTCATATAAAATAACATGTTTTTTATATCCTATTGTGAAATAGCTGTCTTAGCCAACAAACTAAATATTTGTAAAAATAAAATCAGAGCAGTGATTGGTGGGATAAGAATCGGTCATAATATATTCAATCTTAAAGATTTATTCTAGATTGAGTAAATAGATGTAACAATTTGTTATAAACCTTTGGTAGTTTCTTTTCCTTAAAATGTCAATGTTGTAGCATTAGATAATTGGAAGTAAGTAACATATCATATCTCTATTGTCTAATCACGTAAATAAAGAAAAATTTTTGACATTCATTACAAATATTTTGTCTCTAATGTGCTATTTTGTTAGGTTATTAGTTATTTAGATTATATATTTTCAATATTAACAGTAGGCTGTCTTTTATAGGATGATAGCAGTGATGATGGATTCCTTGCTGATGACAGCTGCAATTCAGAAATAGGACAGTGGCATTTAAAGCCTACTATCTGTAAACAGTAAGCATTAACTGTGTATCTTGCAAACTACATAATTTTTATTTCAGTATGCTCATAAAATAAAACATAACAGGACAGTTTTTTTTTTTTTAAACAAATACTTAAGCAAAACTCATAAATGCTGTCAGAGTCAGTGAGGAAACTTGAGGCATGCTATCCAGGGATTAAAATGGGAAGAATGGGTAATCATTTCAGTCCTCCATCTGCCAGTTTCCCCAGCCTCTGCATGCATATGTGCACACACAAATGTTTTGTTTACATTTTTTTTGTATATATTTGTTGAAACAGAGTCTTGCTCTGTCACAGAGGCTGGAGTGCAGTGGCTCGATCCCAGCTCCGCCTCCCAGGTTCAAGCGATTCTTATACCTCAGCCTCAGGAATAGCTGGGACTACAGGTGCGCACCACCATGCCTGGCTAAGTTTTGTATTTTTAGTAGAGATGGAGTTTTGCCATGTTGGCGAGACTGGTCTCAAACTCCTGGCCTCAAGCGATCTGCCTGCCTCAGACTCCCAAAGTGCTGGGATTACAGGCATGACCCATCGCGCCTGGCCACAAGCTTTGATAGTGAACCACTGTTCCTTTTTACTTAACAGTGTTTTGGAGCAGAAATTACTATATATCAAAATAGTAACATAGGGTTGGAGTTTACACTGATTCCTTAGCTGCTTTATGAAGGCTGTGGAGTAACCCAAGGCAGATGTAAAAGACATGTTCCAACTGAGAGCTCCAAATAAGAGGAGTCAGTTTTGGTTTTCAGAAGTACATGTTTATTCTGAGGTCTCTCCAGAGATGTTGAACTTCTTAGATGAAGTATTACCTATTTCTAGGTTTAATCTCCTTTGACTTTTTTTTTATAGAAAATGTTGACAGAAACTATTAAGAGACTTTGAAAATGAAGCATCATTTTACAGAAAAATAGAGACCTAGGGTAGTTAAAGAATCTGCTCCAAACTTTATAAAATTTTAGCAGGAAGAACCTAGATCAATTCCAGACACAGTGGGTCACACTTATAATCCTAGCACTTTTGAAGGCCAAAGCAGGAGTATTACGTGAGGCCAGGAGTTCAGGACCAGCTTGGGCAACACAGTGAGACCCCATCTCTGGAAAAAGTTAAGAAAAAAAAAAAAAAAGAACCAAGTGTGGCGGCTAAAAAATAACCTAGATTTTTTTTTAACATTTGAGGGCTTTGGGCTCTACATTAGACTTCCTTACTTGAGTTTACAACATAACTTTATAGAATTAAAATATTAAAAGTTGAATCATCAGCCGTCAACATTTATATACAGAGTTATACAGAGTGTTATACAGTATGTTCTCAAGTTAAATCTTGAAAAAAAAAAACATTCTAAACTAACTGTTTTATATGATGATTACCTGTTTTATCTATAATAAATTTTAGTTAAAAATGAGGTTTTTGGCTGGGCACAGTAGTACATGCCTATAATCCCAGCACTTTGGAAGGCTGAGGCGGGCAGATAGCTTGAGCCCAGGAGTTCTGTACCAGCCTGGGCAACATGGAAAAACCCTGTCTCTACAAAAAATATACAAAAATTAGCTGAGCGTGGTCACACATGCCTGTAGTTTCAGCTCCTCAGGGGGCTGAGGTGGGAGGATTACCTGCACTCAGGACATTGAGGCTGCAGTGAGCCGTTATTACGCCACTTCACATGGTGACAAGAGTAAGACCCTGGGGTCGGGGGGATTATTTTCTTTCTACTTTTTCACGGCCCTTCTTTTGTTGATTTGGAATATGGAGATGTTCAAATTTTCAGAATTGTTTTGACTTTTTCCTAATTTTGAAGTACTTTTAGAAACCAACTACAGAATTTTAGTATAAAATATAGCTAAGATACGGTTAATATTCTATAATTCAATATTTAATATATCCATAGATATTTAAGTATTATTAGATTATAAAGTTCAAATGTGTCTATAAGGTTCATTTTTTTTCCCGTCACTAGTACTGAGTCATACAAAGGGGATTTTGGAGGTTTTAAATTTGATTGTTTATAATATGCCACTTTTAATCCTTTTATGCCTTTGTAATATTATGAAGTATTCGACTCTTGGTCATTTTTGCCCTGCAGACCTTGTATCCTACTTATGGACTCACTCCGAGGCCCTTCTCGGTCAAATGTTGTCAAAATTTTAAGAGAGTAAGTTCACACTTTATTTTGTATTCTGATGGGGTGAAAAACTATGTATATTTATATATACATGTATTCTTAATATATATGAATTATTGCAGGTATTTAGAAGTGGAATGGGAAGTTAAAAAAGGAAGCAAAAGAAGTTTTTCCAAAGATGTTATGAAGGGCTCTAATCCAAAAGTACCACAGCAAAACAACTTCAGTGACTGTGGTGTATATGTATTGCAGTATGTAGAGAGCTTTTTTGAGGTGGGTTTCAATTTGTTGGATCTGATATAATAAATAATAAAATAGTGCATTTGACTTTACCTTAGTAAAAAACACAATAAGCAAATATTTCAGAGTTTCAAAATTATTGTTTCAAAAATTGTTCCATGGAGCAAAAGCTTCTAAATGGAAGAACCTTCAAGGCATAAAAATAGTATATTTACAGTTCATCAAATCCAAGGCTTATTGAGCTCATTCTGTCACTGAACAATCAACCTGCATTCTTTACTAGCTCTTTGCACCTTAAGAAATCTCTCCAATGATTCACACTGCCTCTTTTAGCCTCTTTTCTCCTCTTCATAGATATATTTCTTAAGAAGTGTTTATATTCACATTCTAATTCTACAGATTCTACCTTTGTAATCTCTAAAATCTGGCTTTATCCTTACCCTTATGTTAAAATTGCTCTTGACTTTCCAGCACCCTTTGACAGTGTCAACCATTTCTTCCTCACTCTCTTGGCTTTGACTTCAGAGGTACAGTACCACACATACCTCTCTTGGATATTCTTTATAGTGATCTTGACTCCTATCTTCATCCACCATACAGTGGATGACCACTAGGTTCTGTGAATTGTCACTTAATGTCAGATACATTTACTTCTTTATCCTCAGGTGTCACTATTCTGAACTGCTATACCAATCTCTAACAGATTCCTATGCCTCCTGCCTTCTGTTTTTCATGGTTGTTTTACAAACACATAAATCTAATCCTGTTACTTTCCTACTTTAAATCTTATAGTGGCTTCCTGTGGCTGTTGATTTACAGAGCAAAATCTTTCACATGATTGATAAGCACCTATGTGATATGACCCCTTATTTAAGCTTCTAGCCTCATTTTCCCACCATTTTCACTCTAGCATTTAATATAACAGCCAGCCACCTGAATGCCATTGTTTGGTGTTCTTTCTTGCCTCTAGGCCTTGATTCATATTTCCTAACCTGGAATATTCTTTTGTTGCTTCTATCATACCTTGGCTGTCTTAACATATATTCATTCTTCAGGTCTTAGCCTAAACATCACTTCCTCTTGGAATTGCATAAAACCCCCAGATATGTATTTTCACAGTACTCTATACTTCTGTCATAATACTTGCCATATTTCTTGTTTTAGTTGTTGAATTACCTGTCTTTCTAAACTGGAGCTAGCAAACTCGTTAATAAAGTAGTAAATATGTTAGACTTTGCAACTGTACGGTCTCTATTGCCTCTTAGTTCTGCTGTTGTCCAGTGAAAGCATCTGTAGACCATATGTAAATGAGTTAGTGTGACTATGTTCCAATAAAACTTTATTACAGAAACAGGCAGTGGGCAGAATCTGGTCCACTGGCAAACCCTGATCTAGACTGTAAGATCTGTGACAGAAACTATGTCTTGTATCTCCAGTACCTAGCACAGTACTTGGCCTGTGATAGATAATACACAAATACATATTGAATGAGTTGTTGGGTTTTCTTATTTTTAACTTTGGAATGTTTCTGTGATTGAAATGAAAGGTTATTTATTACAATTTTCTAATATGCATTTAATTGTTTTATTTTCAGAATCCAATTCTCAATTTTGAACTACCTATGAATTTGGCAAACTGGTTTCCTCCACCAAGAATGAGAACAAAAAGAGAAGAAATCCGAAACATAATTCTGAAGCTACAGGAAGATCAGAGCAAAGAGAAAAAAAAGTATAAGGACACTTACTCAACAGAAGCACCTTTAGGCGAAGGAATAGGACAATATGTCAATAGTATCTCAGATTGACCATTTCTGTTACTTGTCAGTTCTACCTTCAAAAACGAAAAATGACTTTCAAATTTGGGTGTAGACAGTAAAGAACTGAAGTGCTCACTACTCAGTGATTTGGAAATTTTGATGCTTGTATAAATGTCACATAATTAATTTCCAAAGGCGTATGTATTAAGTAAAAGTCTGTAAATATGTTAATGAGGCCAATTTTTCCAACATTTATAATTATTTTTTTCACTCGTTAGGAAGCTTTTGTTATGTATTTTCTGTTAATAGTACCTAAAATTGCAACTTCTAAACACAAATAAAAAGAAAATATTTATAGGAGGAAATGATTAATTTGATATTCTTTAGTGAACTTGTTTAATTCCTCAGTGGGTGTGACATATTTCATGGGAATATTCAGATATCTATGGTAATATTTTGACCCTTTATATTTGTTCTAAAATAAGTCAAAATGTGAAAATAATATTAAATCTAAGATATTTTGAACTAAGCATCTTTATATGCTTGTGTAACAGGAACAAAGTAACAGCCTTTCAATTCAGACACTGCCTTGTGTTCAGTGAACCCAAGAAATGTAATAAATATTTGTAATTTTACACAAATATTTAAGAGGAAAGAGTATTAAGAGCGATTCAAAAAAAGTATCCTTATACTACTAAAAAATAACTATTCTTGCATATATTATCATCAAATGCATTTTTGAAGACATCAAAGACTCAGGTTAAAACTGTTTTCGTAAGTGCAGCTTGAATTTCAAATATCCCGTGTTACCTTTCTATATTACAGCTTGAAGTATGCTACAATCTGTGTCATACAGTTAATTAATAAGCATTTTTAATCTGTGTAAACACAGAAATTTAAATAGGAATTTACTATTTTTTGGTAAACTTCTGCTGTTTTTTCATTGCTCATTTTGTTCTTATTATTTTGATAAAGTATCAGACTTTTTGCTTGAGTTTTTCAGTGTAAATTATTTTTTACATGTAAAATTACTGTATTCAACCAATTGCATAATACATCAAAAATCTTTGAATTCCCCTTTAAAAGTACTAAAATTTGATGGTTTCCATGACAGATTTATAGCACATATAGGGATCTTACATATATCTGCAGAAACTTCATTATTTTTCAAATGAAGTGATATATACTTCTTTCAAATGAACTTTGAAACTTGAAACATAGTCATTTTTTGTTAAATATTGAATTTTTAAATACACATATCAAAAATAGTTGAGAATAAAAAGAAGGCCTAATCATCAGCAATTATTTTATTTTTAATTTGGCCACCTCTGACATTGCAATCAATATCTTAGGGTATTTTCTTGAATTTAATAAAGTCCCATGGGTGTCTTCAGGGTGAATGGGAATGTTAACAACCACCAAAAAATATCTATTGAGACACAATAGAGTCTCAATGAGAGAAATATTAAAATGAAAGAAAGGTCACCATTAGTGATTATCAATTGTAGTTTGTTACTTTGAACTATATTTCTGATTATCTCTTTATAGTAGTAACTTAGAGCTATTAGCTCAGATAATCAGCTCAGATAGGAAAAACAAGTTTAATTTTGTTATTTACTGAACATAGCAAAATGCTTTTCAATCTCTAATTAAAACTGGGATAAAAAATTGAAGTTTTTTTTAAAAACCTAATAGCAATAAGCAAAATTGGCACACATTTTTTTTAATGAACTATCTTTTGTCAGAATCTGAAGGTACTGAAAAATTATTCTAAAATGCCTACTTTTGTGTTAATTTGTAATGGTTACATTTTGCACCCTTAGATAATGTTTGATAAGATAAAAATACAATTTATCCCTTGTACCAACTCAAGTCAATCACATTTTAACATGAAAAATATAGATTAATGTATGTCAGCTTTCTAGAGGTAGAATACTCAGCTATTTGATGGTATTTTTCCCACCCCATGTGAAATTTTATTTTTGGAAGTTATGCTAGTGACATTGCAATATATATTGAAATCTTTGGAGGCTGCCAGGTTGAGCTTCAAAATTAGACTTGAGAATCTTTGGTGTATATGCACATTCACTTGATAATTGTGTACTCTATGTAGTTTAAAGTGGGATCAGCCTTTTAAAATGTGTTATGAGTACTTAGCAGTTGTGAAACAACTTACAGAGGTTTGTTACTTGACACTGAAACTGCATGATGAGTATCTGGTGTCTTAACTAATTAGATAGATCTGTTGTATTGGTTTTCTTGTTGGATAGAATAACAGTTAATCATTTTTAGAAGAGTTTTAGATTACTTGCCATAAAATTTGTATGTGTCTCAGCTCTTGTTAGTTTAGGAGCGGAGGTGGTGGTTAGTCTCTTCTCTTTAATGTTGCTGTACTACTTTCAGACAGCTGAAAACTTAATGGTGTTATTTCAAGTTCACATAACCCTAAAACAGCTTTTCTTTGTGTAGTAACTTGTGCTTAAACTTTTAGTCAATTAAATGTAGGAGGTTTTATTTGAAAGCATAAACGATTCTCTAAATTACATCTTGTTTTAAGCTACCAAAATGAATTCAATAATTTTTATTTAAAAAAAAGATCTCTGAAAACTGTAAGACAATGTAAAAAGAATAAGTTTTAATTCCCCCCAAATCAATAATTGTACTTAAAATCTCAGACAATTCACTGAACAGGAATAATAAAGAACATATTTTAATATATAATATGACCAAGAGTTTGGTGGAGCAAAGCGACTGGAATATAACAATGGAAGGGAATAACTTGGTCAGAAGAAACAACTCTTATGACTCAGTGTAGTGCTGTTTGTCTAGAAGAGATACAGATAACAAGGCTGCTCTTTAGATCACTGTAAGGACAAAAGGAGAGGGAGATTATTGTTAAGGTGAACTACAGGCTGTCTAGTCAAGTGGATGTAAGTAAATAGTTGAAGACCACCAAGTGCAGAGAGGCAAAACCAGACTCTATCTACTAAGAAATGTGCTAAAATACTCCAACAGGGATTTCTGGTACCTTTGTCATTTCCTATTCAGGAAGAAGAAAAAGGGTTATGAAAACTGCTATTCCAAAACTTCACTACCTGTAGAGGGAGAATTGGTTGGTTAAGTGAAAGCAATGTGAATTATGGGGGAAAGTAGCCCAGCCCTACCATCTTAATTCTTAGAAGCCAGATCAAAGAATAATGCTAGAGTTTCCTAAAATACTATTAAGGAAACCACAGTACAGTGTACTTAGAGAAAGATACCATCGACTCATGGCCTAAAATACTCATAAAAGTTAAAAGCATAGAGGTCTTTATTACAAATGATTACGGTTAAATTGTCCTTAGTGGACATGATTACAGTGAGAAGGATGGTACCCAAAAATAGGGTTTTTTTTTTTTCCTTTTTTGAGACAGGGTCTCACTCTATCACCCAGGCTAGAGTACAGTGGCACGATCTTGGTTCACTGCAACTTCCACCTCCCTGGCTCAAGCGCTTCTCCCACTTCAGCTTCCTAAGTAGCTGGGACTACAGGTGCATGCCACAAAACTAGGATTTTTATCTAAACATGTATTAAAATCATCCAAGGAGCTTTACAAACTGTAAATATTTCCCAGTTATTTCTGGTGCACACCTCCTTGTGGCAGTATTTGTCTCTGGTGGCTTTCTTGTTGCTGGTCCCAAAGGTAGTGAGGCTTGTCTGCGTTTTCTTCCCACCAGTGCTTAAAGATACGCTTTTAAGTGCTTCCCTCAAATAGCCATTGAGAACCTAATTGATGAGGTCGTGCTGTTACTAAGCCTTGAGGAATTAAAGTACAGGCGGAGTATGTCTTATCTGAAATGCTTCAGACCAGAGGTGTTTCAGATTTTTTTGTATTTTAGAGTGTTTGTATTCATACTGTTGAGCACTCCAAATCTGAAATCTGAAATGCTCCAAGGACCATTTCTTTTGTGTGTCATATCAGTGCTCAAAATGTTTCAGATGTTCAGGTTTGAGATTCTCAACCTATATTAAACTACTCATAGGTCAGAGACTAGCACATGTCCTGATTTTCAAAGGGAAAAAGTAGATTCTGCAGATTATAAAGTAGTTCTTGATAAGACTCTAAGATGAATTATCAAAAGACTGGTTTATGAACTCCTAAAGCAGGGGTCACCAGGATCATATCATGGGATCATGGGACCACTAACAGCAAGTTTGTCTCATACATATATATATATTTTTTTTTCTTTCTTTCTTTCTTTCTTTTCTTTTCTTTTTGAGACCAGATCCTGCTGTGTCACCCAGGCTGAAGCGCAGTGGCACGATCTTGGCTCACTGCAGCCTCAAACTCCTGGGCTCAAGCAATTATCCTGCCTTAGCCTCCTGAGTAGCTGGGACTACAGGTGTGTGCCACCACACCTGGCTAATGTTTTGTGTGTGTGTGTGTTCATAGAGACTGGGTTTCATCATGTTGCCCAGGCTGGTCTCGAACTCCTAGGTTCAAGTGATCCAACTGCCTCAGCCTCCTAAAGTGCTGGGACTACAGGCGTGAGCCACCATGCCCAGCCTGTTTAATATTTTTAACGGGATTCTGGACCAGTTAATCGGTAGAATGCAGATAGACCATGAATTTTCAAAGTGTGTTTGATAACTTTGTTTTCATAGATAATAGATTATGTGGTCATTTAAATTTAGAAAACAGTTTAAGCAGGTCTCCTCATGGGACTTCTTGGAGTCTCTAATAGACTAATGTGCAGAACACAGCATTACTGTAGAATTTGACCATATCCTCTTTCTCTCCTGGATTGGCTTTCTAAACTTCCTTATAAATGCTACCCATCAGAAGACATAGTTTCAACTATTGGGGGTTTTTGTGAACTGACCTTCGATAGAAGATGCTTTTAAAATTGATTTGAGGTTTTTCTTTTTTTACATTTTATTAATAGTTAGGTATATATATGATTCAGAAACTTGAAAATATGTGACCAGTGTCTTAGGGAAATGAAGTTTCATAAGGAGAATTTTTCTTTAATCATGATGAAAATAACCATTGTGAAAAAATTACAAATATTTTTATACAAGTGGATTCTTCTAGAGAAAAGCAAATTTAGTGATACTAATCTTTTGAAAGGTTAGCAAATCCCCTAAATTCCTCATATACAAGTAGTAATTGTGTAAAAATATGAAAGTGGATCGAAACGTTATCTTGAGACTTTTCCTTCTGTTTATATCTGAACCACTTAACTGCTAGATTAAACCCTCAACTTCCACTCATTTATCTTTTATTTTAGAATTAAACTGCAATAGACAAAGTTTATACCTAGAAGCATTTTTTTTTCTTCTAAAGAAATCTGTGCGCCAGTTGGTTGCAGTGGCTTATGCCTGTAATGCCAGCACTTTGGGAGGCTGAGGCAGGCGGATCATGAGGTCAGCAGATCGAGACCATCCTAGCTAACACGGTGAAAGCCCATCTCTACTAAAAAATACAAAAAATTAGCCGGGTGTGGTGTCGGGCGCCTGTAGTCTCAGCTATTCGGGAGGCTGAAGCAGGAGAATGGCATGAACCTGGGAGGTGGAGCTTGCAGTGAGCAGAGATCACGCCACTGCATTCCAGCCTGGGCAACAGAGCGACACTTCCGTCTCAAAAAAAAAAATATATATATATATATATGTGCAAGAAAGTACTCTTGGAGCTCAGCATGGTGACGCACATCTGTAAACCCAGCTACTTGGGAGGCTGAGGTGGGAGGATCACTTGAGCCCAGGAGTTCAAATCCACCCTGAGCCACAAAGCAAGACCTTCGTGTCTTTAAAAAAATTGTCTCCGTAAAAAAAGTTTAAGTATTCTGTAAGTTAGAAATTATTGTTATTAATTTCCAGTGTTTTTAACCCCTTAACTGAAAATAAGTTGTTCAAACCTGTTAGAGAATATATTATTACATAATCATAATTAGTTTTATACATGGTAACAGAAGATTTGATCAAAAACAAGTTAGATGAAAATAAATTAGTTCTTATTTTTTGAATAAATGTTTTGAGCGTCTACTTTGTACTAGGTGCTGGTGACAGAGCAGCCAGTTACCATCTTCCTGGAGCTTTCTTATAGTGGCATGGAAAAGACATGTTAATCAGCCGCACAAATTAATCATTTCAAGTAAGTATAGAGTATATTATGATAAGAAGTTCATGGAGTATATTAAGATAAGATAGCTTAATCTGGGGAGGTTAAGGAAGTCCTCCCCGAAGGTGTAACATTTGAACTGAAAGTCTGGAAGTTCTGGAAGGGGAAGAGAGGATAGTGTTTGTAGGCTGTACAAAGGCTCTGAGGTAGGAAGATGTGTAATTTGTTCTAAATGATAATGGCTTCATTTATTAAGGATGGCAAACATTGGTCTAAGCATTTTATTTATGTTTTATCTTATTTTATTTTTTTGAGATGGAGTATCACTCTGTTGCCCAGGCTGGAGTGCAGTGGCACGATCTCAGCTCACTACAACCTCCACCTCCTGGGTTCAAGCGATTCTCCTGCCTCAGCCTCCAAGTAGCTGGGATTATAGGCACGCGCCACCATGCCCAGCTAATTTTCTATTTATTTTTTTAAACAGAGTCTCCCTCTGTCACCCAAGTTGGAGTGCAGTGGCACGATGTCGGCTTACTGCAAGCTCCGACTCCTGGGTTTACGCCATTCTCCTGCCTCAGCCTCCCCAGTAGCTGGGACTACAGGCACCTGCCACCACACCCGGCTAAATTTTTCTTTGTATTTTTAGTAGAGATGGGGTTTCACGTGTTAGCCAGGATGGTCTCAATCTCCTGACCTCGTGATCCGCCTGCCTCAGCCTCCCAAAGTGCTGGGATTACAGGTGTGAGCCACTGCACTCAGCCAGTGCCCAGTTAATTGTTGTATTTTTCGTAGAGACGGGGTTTCACCATGTTGACCAGGCTGGTCTTGAACTTCTAACCTTAAGTGATTGCCTGCCTCAGCCCCCCAAAGTGCTAGAATTACAGGCATGAGCCACAACACCTGACTTGTCTAAGCATTTTAAATCAGTGAATTCACTTACTCCTCACAACATCATAAGAGATGTACTGTTATTACTCCCAATTTCCAAGACAAAGAAATCCAAAGGAATAGCAAGGCTGGGTTTTGAATTCACAACCTTACCTAGAGGCTAGGTTAACCTGTACTAGATAAAAGTAAGTGAAAATAAATAAGATATGCCTTTTTTTTTTTTTTTTTTTAGAGATGCAGTGTAGCATAATCTTGCTTATTACTGAAACTGGTTGTATAGGGGTTTGTTATGTTATTTTTTTAATATAAGTAAACATTTTCATAATTTTAAAAATGAAAGTGTGTAATACGAGTTCAGAATGAAGTAGAAAGGTAGGCTGGGACCGAATCATGCAGGCTTTTGAAGCTATGTTCAAGATTTTGGTCATGGCCGGGCACAGTGGCTGTCACCTATCCCAGCACTTTGGGATGCTGAAGTGGGTGGATCACCTGAAATCAGAAGTTCAAGACTAGCCTGGCCAACATGGTGAAACCCCATCTCTACTAAAAATAAAAAAAATTAGCTGGGCGTCGTGGCGGGCGCCTGTAATCTCAGCTACTTGGGAGGCTGACGCAGGAGAATTGCTTGAGCCCGGGAGGCGGAGGCTGCAGTGAGCCGAGATCACACCACTGCGCTCCAGCTTGGGACAAGAGTGAGACACCGTCCCCCTAAAAAAGATTGATTTTGGTCATTATCCTAAAAAGCCATTGAAACATTTCAAGCAGAGAAATAACATCAAATGTGAATGTCGGAAATATCACAATGGTAATGAAAGCATTATTGGGGACAAGAATGAATGTAAACCTCTACTGTAATAAGTAAATTAATTATGAAGTACTGTAGTTAGGGTAACAGATACAATTATGCCTGTGATCATAGGAATGCTGAAATAGTAAGACATAATTTGAATATTTCATTTGAAATGTTCCTTTTAGAAACATGCAATAAAAACAGGAAGTAGGCCAGGCACAGTGGCACACACCTGTAATCCCAGCACGTTGGGGGGGTCAAGGCAGGAGGACCACTTGAGGCCAGGAGTTCGAGACCAGCCTGGGCAACATAACAAGGCCACATGGTCTACAAAAAATTTTAAAATCTCAGCTACTTGGGAGTCTGAGATGGGAGGATTGCTTGAGCCCAGGAGTTGAAGGCTGCAGTGAGCTATGATCAAGTCACTGCATTCCAGTCTGGGTAACAGAGCAAGACCCTGTCTCAAAAAAAAAAAAAAAAAAAAAAAGGTTGGTTGGTTGGTTTTGTCTTAGGACTTTTGTTTTTTCATTATAAAGAAAGGAATTAGCTAAATATATACAGCGGAAAAATGGACAGAAAATGTCTAACTGAAGACATTTATAGAAAGTTGGTTGTAATTTTTTTTTAAGAGACAGTCTTGCTCTATTGGCCAAGCTGGAGTGCAGTGACGTCATCATAGTTCACTGCAGCCTCGAAGTCCTGGCCTCAAGCAATCCTGCTTCAGCCTTCCAAAGTGCTGGGATTACAAACGTGAGCCACTGCGTCCAGCAAGAAAATTGATTTTAAAAGCAAAACTGTGTATAAAGCATGTGATACCACCAAAGAAAAAAACAGCACTAAAAAACCAAAGTTTTGTAATTTTTAAAATATAAAGGTAAAAAATATAAAATTAGCATGGAATATCAACACTCCAGAGGAAAAGATTTTATCAGCGTAAAAACAGTTTACTATACTTGATCTGGTCAGGTAACATTTCCAAATGTTTCTTAGGGAAACTGTCCAAAGTTCTTGTAATATAGCTAGTTATGTTTTGTATCACTTGCTCTCCCCCATCCCATTCTCCTCCTGTCACAGCTAACTGTTTTTAGGGTAGATACTCGATCTCAAGGAAGGTTAGTTTAGTGATACGACCTAGCAGATAAAAAGCTAAACAAAAACAGGCCAATCAGATTTGATCACTGGGAATTTAGATGGAAAATAAGGAACGAATTTGCAAATTGGAAGAAGAGAAAAGATGGTGTGCTAAAATGATAGTCTAATAAATTATTTCTTTCTTTTTTATTTACTTTTTTCTGAGACGTAGTCTTCCTCTGTTGCCCAGGCTAGAGTGCAGTGGCATGATCTCAGCTCACTGCAGCCTCCCAGATTCAAGCGATTCTCCATCTCAGTCTCCTGAGTAGCTGGGATTACAAGTACACCACCATGCCCAGCTAATTTTTGTATTTTTAATCGAGATAGGGTCTCACCATGTTGGCCAGGCTGGTCTCGAACTCCTGACTTTGTAATCTGCCCACCTCGGCCTCCCAAAGTGCTGGGATTACAGGTGTGAGCCACCACACACGGATAAATTACCTTATTTCTAAGACGGACATTGTTTCCTCATATTTTAATCTCTGGAATAAAGCTACACCTTGGTTTGCATCAGAATCACCTGGAAGGCTTGACAAAATGCAGAGTACTAGGTCCTGTCCCCAGAGTTTCTGATTCAGGGAGTATCCAAGAGGGCCTTCAAATTTACATTTCCAACAAGTTCTCAGGCAACACCACAAGGATGTATGTATGGCTTCTTAGTAGTGTTTTCAGCCAGGTATTTGAAAACCTCTTGATGCAGGTAAGACCAAGAAAGCAGCAAGCATCAAAGCATCAGGATTCAATGAAACATGTATGAAATTATTTGATCATATCTACCAACAGTATTTTATTTGTAATTACAATTAAATGTGAATAACTTTGAGTCATGTGATCATCCCATAGAGCTTTGCTCTCTAAATTATTATAGTCTGGATTTTAATTTCCTTTATAATCTATTTTAACTTTGTATGCTTTCATATCTTTCCCTATATTCATATACTCTTATATACATCTATACATACTAATACATGTATAAAGGTGTATTTATAAATTGTTTTTCTTATAAAAACTAGGAAAAGCATAAAAACATTTTCCAGAATCTTTCTTTTGTCTCAGCATATCTTGTGGAAATCCAGGTCATCTGGTATAATTAAAGTTTATTTTATGATGGACCATAATTTATTTAGCTATTCCCTTGCTCTATCAGTGTCAATAGACTTGTTTTGCAACAGCAACAATTCCAAAAATCTCAGAACTTACCCTCCCCAAAAAGTTTTCTTTCTTTGGTCATGCTCCATGTTCCAGAGAGGAAAATAGGGGAGCTCTGCTCATCATTTACTCACCTACCCAGACTGATGAAGCTCTAGGTTGATACAAACTTCCATAGCTACTCCAGGGTGGGACGGGAAACTGGTGAGCAGCACATTGAGTCTTCCAGCTTCTACCCAGAAGTGTCACATCACTTCCATTCACGCTGCACTGCTCTGAAGTCAGTGGACACTCCTAACTTCGCAAGGAACAAATCAGTTTACTCTCACCATATTTCCAAAAGGAGAGGAATATTTTGTGACTACCATGCTAATGGGCATTCACTTGTTTCCAGTTTTTTGCAATCATCATTGTCTAAAATATTTATCTGATTCTTTATATGCTGGTAGTTTTATTTCTTTAGAATAGTTTCCCAAGGATTGTAGGATCAAAGGTCATATGTACTTTTAATTTTTGTAGCTATTACCAGCTTCTTTTCCAAAAGGATGTAAGACTAAATTTTCTATAGCCATTAAAATACAGTTTTTCCTGAATCCTAATCAACAATAGGTATTATAGCTCTTTTAATTTTGCAAGCCTTTTGCATATAAAGCTATCTTTCATTATTACTTTGATTTGCATATTTTCCTCATCATTAGTTTTTTTGTTTTTTTTTTTTTGAGATGAAGTCTCACTCCCTCACCCAGGCTGGAGCTCAGTACCTTGTGCCCACTGCAACCTCTGCCTCCTGGGTTCAAGGGATTCTCTTGCCTCAGCCTCCCAAATAGCTGGAATTACAGGAATGTGCCACCACGTCCAGCTAATTTCTGTATTTTTAGTAGAGATGGGGTTTGCCACATTGGCCAGGTTGATCTGGAACTCCTGACCTCAAGTGATCCACCCACCTCAGCCTCCCAAAGTGCTGGGATTACAGGTGTGAGCCGCCATGACCGGCCCATCATTAGTTTAAATTTGAGCCTTTTTTTCCCCCCAATGTTAGCTGTGCCCATCATTTGTCCATTCTCCACTGGATTAGTCTTTTTTTTATTAATATTTAAGCCTTCTGCATATAACATTGCCATCTTGTTACAAATGTATTTTTTCCTAATTTACTGTCTGTAGACTTTGTCATATACTTTCCATACCAAAGTTTTTCTTTTTATGTATCTTTTGAGTTTTCAATCTTGATTAAGACATTCCTTCTTGACTCAGAATAGTACATTTACTGTCATGATTCTTGCAAAATTTTTAAAATATAACTAATAAAACTACAGAGGCTGAGTGCAGTGGGTCATGCTTGTAATCCCAGTGCTTTGGGAGGCCAAGGTAAAAGGATTGCTTAAGGCCAGGAGTTTGTGACCAGCCTGGGCAACATAGTGAGACACACACCTGCAGTTCTAGCTACTGAGGAGGCTGAGGCAGGAGGAGCCCTTGAGCCTAGGAGTTTTGAGGTTACAGTGAACTATGATCATGCCACTGCACTCCAGTCTGGTGAAAGAGCAAGACCCTGTCTCTTAAAAAACACACACACAAAAAATGGCCATGTGTGGTGGCTCATGCCCAGCACTTTGAGAGGCTGAGGCAGTAGGATTGCTTGGGCCGAGGAGTTCAAGACTGGCCTGAGCAATGTGATGAGATCTCATCTCTACAAAAAAATTAAAAATTAGCCAAGTATGTTGGTGTGTCGCTGTAGTCACAGCCACTCAGGAGGCTGAGGTGGGAGGATCGCTTGAGCACGGAGGTTGAGGCTTTAGTGAGCCAAGATTGGGCCACTGCACTCCAACCTGGGTGACGGAGTGAGGCCCTGTCTCAAAAAGAAAAAAAAGAAAAAGAATATAACAACCATATCTCTTGTCGTACACAGTTTTGTTTTGGTTTGGTTTGATTTTTGAGGCAAGGTCTCACTCCATTACCCAGGCTGGAGTACAGTGGCCCAATCTTGGCTCACTGCAGCCTTGACCTCCCAGGCTCAAGCAATCCTCTCACCTCAGCCTCCTGAGTGGCTGGGACTACAGGAATGTGCCACCATATCAGGCTAATTTTTGTATTTTTGTAGAGATGGGGTTTCACCATGTTGCCCAAGCTGGTCTCTAACTCCTGGGCTCAAGTGATCTGGTTGCCTCAGCCTTCCATAGTGCTGGGATTATAGGTGTGAGCTACCTTGCCTGGCCTATATTCTTTAAAACTTTATATTTTTCTAGATGGTCATTTGTGCCAGCACTATTTATTAAAAATCCTGTTTCACATTAAAGTGAATTCCCATGTGTGTCATATATTTAATTATTATATTATGAAGTTTATTTCTGAAATTTCTATATTGATTGTCTAACTGTAGAACATAGTGAAAGCTGAACTCAGAGGAAATATATAGGTTTAAACATCTTCATTATTAAACACAAAAATTAAAGAAACTAAAACTTCTTGTTTAAAAATCAGGGCTGGGCCTGGTGGCTCATGCCTATAATCCTAGCACTTTGGGAGGCCAAGGCGGGTGGATTACCTGAGGTCAGGAGGTCAAGACCAGCCTGGCCAACATGGTGAAACCCCGTCTCTACTAAAAATACAAAAAATTAGCCGGGTGCAGTGGTGTGCACCTATAATCCCAGCTACTCGGGAAGCTGAGGCAGGAGAATTGCTTGAACCCGGGAGGCGGAGGTTGCAGTGAGCTGAGATCACACCGCTGCACTCTGGCCTGGACGATTTCATCTCAAAAAAAAAAAAAAAAAAATTAGGAACATCTGGTGATTTGTGAAACAGCACCTGTACAAAAACACTGGCTGTTTCCCTCTTCCTATTACCTTGACCACTCCCCCAACTTCCTAACACTTATTAATTTATGAAATTGTTTTTATCAGTGAAGTTTTGTGTGTCCATTAAATTACAAAATATTTTAAAATACAAAAATAAGATTAGGAACAGAACAGTGAATACATTTTTTTTTTCAAATAAATTGGGAAAGGAAATTGAGACAGAAGTTAACATTAATGATTGGAACTTCCTACTACACTACCATACCCTGTCCAAAAATAAAGTCACAATTCGATTGTTTTGAAAAGATAAATTACATAAATTCTTGAGACTGATAGGAAAAAAAAAAAGGGAAAATTTTAAAAGGAAAATAGGAGAAAAGAGACATATCACAGATACAGAAAGGCTTAAAAAAAGACTTTAACATGGCCCGGC
>NW_012115300.1:372953-373323 GCF_000951035.1 Colobus angolensis palliatus | reverse complement strand
TAACTTTTATTAGATCCTAAATAATACTCTCTTGCACCATCTACCTTCAAAACAAAACAAAACAACAATGATGACAAAACACTGAAAGAATCAGTCAGAAAGAGTTGCATTTTGCTTCTGGGAGGGGAAAGTAGGGTGATGGTAAGAAACTATGTTTCATAAAAATTAGAATATAAGCATTTGACTCTAACATGTGAACTTATGATAAATTTGATAAAAATTTAGAAGTACAAAAAAGTATATCCTTTTTGTAAGGTCTCTTCTTTTTTTTTTTTATACTTTAAGTTCTAGCGTACATGTGCACAACGTGCAGGTTTGTTACATATGTATACATGTGCCATGTTGGTGTGCTGCACCCATTAACTCGTCA
>NW_012115300.1:366832-371698 GCF_000951035.1 Colobus angolensis palliatus | reverse complement strand
CCGGCCACAGCACTCCAGCCTGGGCGACAGAGCCAGACTCCGTCTCAAAAAAAAAAAAAAAATGAAATAACTGGTATAACCTTTCGAAAAATAAATAAAAGGAACATTTCTGTTTATTAGATTATTATCAAACTAGAAAGCTCAGAAAACTCTTTTTTAATACCACTGGAACAAATAAGATAATTGGGCAATGCCTGGATAAAAAACTAATTCTAACAACGAGAATGTAGGAAAGGAATTGAAAAAAAATTCACTGTAATAACCAACAACTATTAAAATACTTAGGAATAAAACTAAGAAAAAAGGCAAATGAGAGAACTACACAACCTCATCCATAAGCACAAGACCTACAAAGAACAGAAAGAAACAGATAATCATGTTCTCAGAAGGGAAGGCAAAATACTATAAAATGTTGATTCCTTTCTAGTATTCTGTTACGATAATGCAATTTTATATAATGCCAGTAGTGTTAGTGGTGGTGTTTTAAATTTTTTTTAACATCTCAAAAACTTGCCAAGGCACTGTGGCTTATGCCTGTCATCCCGACATTTTAGGAGACTGCAGCACGAGGATGGCCTGAGCCCAGGAGTTTGAGGCTGTAGTGAGCTATGATGGCACCATTGCACTTCAATCTGGATGACAGAGTAGGACCCTATCTCTTGAAAACAAAACAAAACAAAACAAAACAAAACAAAAAACAAACAAACAAAAAAACCCCTCAAAGCTTAGATCAAAGGAAAAATTCCCGAGGGAAGCCAGGAAAAGAAATATCAGCATGGCTGGGCACAGTGGCTCACGCCTGTAATCCCAGCATTTTGGGAGGCAGAGGTGGGTGGATCATTTAAGGCCAGGAGTTCCAGACCAACCTGGCCAGCATAGCAAAACCCCATCTCTACTAAAAATACAAGAAATTAGCTTGGCATGGTGGCACATGCCTGTCATCCCAGTGAGGCTGAAGCATGAGAATCGCTTGAACCAGGGAGGCAGAGGCAAAATGAGTCGAAATCGTGCCACTGCACTCCAGCCTAGGTGACAGAGAAAGACTCCATCTCAAAAAAAAGAAAAAGAAAAAATATCCCAATGTATGACAAAGTCACTATAAACAAATCAATATGGAATCTGGAGAGGAGGATAGTATGAAAATGAGAGGAGTTTAAAGAAATGGTCTGGGGCAGAGAAAGACCATGTGCAAAAGACATACCTACAACACACAAAGGGTGAAAAGGGAAATATAATGAGTACTGAAGTGAGCCAGAAATCTAATTATTCATTAGAACAATTGAAAAAATTGCTGTCTGTTACCAGCAGGGTTTGAGATGCTAATTCACAGATTATTATAACAGTTATTATCATTATCATTATCATTATTATTGTTACTATTTGGAGACAGAGTCTTGCTCTGTGCAAGTGGCATGATCTTGGCTCACTGCAACCTCTGCCTCCCAGACTCAAGCAATTCTCCTGCTTCAGTCTCCCAAGTAGCTGAGATAACAGGCACCCGCCACCATGATGGACTAATTTTTGAATTTTTAGTAGAGACAGGGTTTCGTCATGTTGACCAGGCTGGTCTTGAACTCCTGACCTCAAGTGGTCCACCCACCTTGGGCTCCCAAAGTGCTAGGATTTCAGGCATGAGCCACCATGCCCAGCCCAGTCAGTTATTTTTAATCCTTAAATCTTGAGAGAGGTGGCTATAAATAGGATAATCATAAGCCTCCTAGGGAGAAATTGTTCTAGTCTAGATACAGCACTGGTCATAATTTCCTCAAATTGCCAAATAACCTAAAAATCCCACAGCAAGACCAGATTTATGAACTGAAGATTCTGTCTTTTCTGGGATAGGCAATGGCTGCCAGATTTTTTTTATCCTTTGTCAGACTTGTTAACAGGACATCATTGATAAATATATTTTCAATTAAATTCCTATATAAAATACAGTTCTCCGTACAGCTCCCTCCATGCACATACACTCAACTAAAAAGCTTCAGAAAACAATTATTAACCTTTTTAAAGAGATTCGTTCTGATAATTTCTATCTTATTTTTTTTTCTGGTGCTCCTTAAAGTCCACTACTTGATATTATCATCCACAATTTGAATAATAACACTAAGGTTTTAGTATTTTATGCTTCAAAAGATTTAAATACACATGAGTAAAAATTTTTTCTAGTGCCAACTTGGATATATTGATATATACATCTTGAATAAATTATGAAAGTTATTTTTAAAATTTTATTTATTTATTTTAGAGACAACATCTACCTATGTTGCCCAGGCTGCCCTGGAACTCCTGGCCTCAAGTGATCATCCCACCTCGGCCTCCTAAATACCTAAATACCTGGGACTACAGGCATGCACCACATGCTCAGCTGTTTTGTGTGTGTGTGTGTGTGTGTGTGTGTGTGTGTGTGTTTCTGAGACGGAGTTTCACTCTTGTCGCCCAGGCTGGAGTGCAGTGGTGCAATGTCAGCTCACTGCAACCTCTGCCTCCCAGGTTCAAGCGTTTCTCCTGCCTCAGCCTCCTGAGTAGCCTCCTGAGTAGCTGGGACTACATGTGTGCCACCATACCCAATTAAGTTTTGTATTTTTAGTAGAGAAAGGGTTTCGCCATGTCGGCTGGCTAGTCTCGACTTTTGACCTCAGGTGATCCAACTGCATCAGCCTCCCAAAGTGCTGAGATTACAGTTGTGACCCACCACACCCGGCCTTGTATTTTTTAAATTATCAACTTTTAGTTCAAAAAATGTAACACAGAACCAGGCACAATAGCTCATGCATGTAATCCCAGCACTTTGGAAGGCCGAGGCAAGTGGATAGCTGGAGCCCAGGTGGGCAACATGGTGAAATTCCATATCACCAAAAAAATACAGAAAGTAGCCAGGTGTGGTGGTGTGCGTCTATAGTCCCAGCTACTCAGGAGGCTGAGTGGTAGGATTGCTTGAGCCCAGGAGGTCGAGGCTGGAGTGCACCATGATCAGAGCACTGCACTCTAGCCTGGATGACAAAACAAGACCTTGCCACCCCACCCTGCCCTAAAAATACATACTTCTATACAGTGTCTTTTTTATTCACAACAAGCTTTTTTCAACCACTCTTTGGCTTATATTAATGAAGTGACCTTTGTAAAACCTCTTAGAATGGGAGGGCTGTCTGTCAGAGGAAGCAACAATGTCATTAGAGGGTTGGAACTTTCAGCCTCCACCCCTGACCTCCAGGTAGGGGAGAAGTGCTGGAGGTTACCTTAATCATCAAAGGCCAATGCCTTAATCAATCATGCTTACATAATGAGGTCTACATAAACATCCTAAATGACGGTGTTCAGAGAACTTCTGGGTTGGTGAATGAATTCACATGTCAGGAAGATGGTATATCTGGCAAGAGCATAGATCTGAGCCCCTTCCTACATATACCTTGCCAGATGCATATCTTCTAACTGACCATTCCTGAGTTGTATCCTTTGAAATAAACTGGTAAACATAAACAAATATTCCCTGAGTTCTGTGAGCTACTTTTGCAAATTATCAAACCTAAGGAGAGGGTCGTGGGAATCTCTAATTTATAGATGGTCCGTCAGAAGTGCAGGTGACAACCTGGGACTTGTGACTGTCATCTGAAGTGGTGGCAGTCTTGTGGGACTGAGCACTTAACCAGAGAAGTCTGACGCCAGGTAGACAGTGTCAGAATTGAATTAAGTTGCAGGATACCCAGTTGTTGGTATAGTTGGAGAATTACTACATACATTTGGTGTCAGAAGTATTCTGTGAGTGTATAGAGAAACAGTTTTCCTTTTATAGGTTTACATGTACAGAAAAAGTGCACAGATAGTGAATGAATGTACAGCTCAATGTATTATTACTAAGATAACCCATCTGTATATTCATTACCCAGGTTAAAAAAAATTACCAGTATGTCCAAAGTCTCCCACATGCATTTCTTAATCTACCAAACCCTCACCCTTCTTTTTAGACATGATGTATTAGGCTGTTCTTGCATTGCTACAAAGAAATACCTGAGACTGGGCTGGGCGTAGTGGCTCATGCCTGTAATCACAGAACTTTGGGAGGCCGAGGTAAGTGGATCACCTGAGGTCAGGAGTTTGACTAGCCTGGCCAACATGGCGAAATCCCGTCTCTACTACAAATACAAAAATTAGCCGGGCGTGGTGGTGCGCACCTGTAGTCCCAGCTACTCAGGAGGCTGAGGCAGGAGAATCGCTTGAACCTGGGAGGCAGAGGCTGCAGTGAGCCAAGATCGCACCACTACACTCCAGTCTAGGTAACACAGCAAGACTCCGTCTCAAAAAAGAAAAAAGAAATACCTGAGACTGGATAATTTATAAATAAAGGAGGTTTAATTGGCTCACAGTTTTTCAGGCTTTACACGAAGCATGGTATTGGCCTCTGTTCAGTTTCTGGTGAAGCCTCAGGGAGTTTTCAGTCATGGCAGAAGGCAAAGTGGGAGCAGGCAATTCATATAGAAAGCAGGAGCATGAAAGACGGGAATGGAGAGGGGTGTGGGAGGGAAAGGAGAAGAGGTGGAGGGAGGGAGAAGGTGCCACATACTTTTAAATGACCAGATCTCATGAAAACTCACAGTCACAGAGACAGCACCAAGCATAAGCCATGAGGGATCTACCCCCATGACCCAAACACCTCCCACCAGACCCCACCGCTACCATTGGGGATTACAATCCAACATGAGATCTGGGTGGTGATAAATGTCCAAACTATATCAAATGAGGTTTCACTATGTTGCTTAGGCTGGATTCAATTCGAACTCCTGAACTCAAGGGATCCTCCTGCCTCAGCCTCCCAAGTAGCTGGGATCACTGAGTGGGCTTCAATCCTTTTTTTTTTTTTTTTAGATG
>NW_012115300.1:360628-366182 GCF_000951035.1 Colobus angolensis palliatus | reverse complement strand
TTTATATTACATATAAGTATCTATAATATATATTTAGATTAGGTTATTATTCAGCAAACATGTGCTTCCCACACATTCATTATAAGACTATTCATCCTGCCTCATTGATCTAGGATAAGCCATCTGACTTTTTTTTGACAATAAAATGTGTACAGAAGTAGCAGTATGCCAATTCTGATGTTAGGCTTTAAGAGGCACCACATGTTTCTGACCTAAGACAACAGGAGAACATGCCTCAGGTAGTCACTGGACCTTCATCTTATACCCCAGAAACAGACACATTAACAGACTGAATTGACTAGCAGACAACTAGAGTTGCCTTGATGACCTGTATACTTACCAGGAAGGAAACAAATGCTCTTTGTAAATACACTGAGATTTTGTTGAGACTTTGTTGGCTACATAGCAAAGGCTAACTAATATACTAATTATTTGGTAAATCTTAAAGCCTAAGTGAATGAATTCAAGTTATAACTTTGTGAATCAATTTAATGCTTTGTTCACTTTCAAGTTATGTTTATTATTAACTGAAGAATAATATTTAACTCTGACACATATTTAATTAGGAACTTCCTGGTCAGTGATGACTCAATACTTCCTTGATCTATTTCAAGATACTACTATTTTGAAGACTAGGAAACCAACCACTAACAAACTTTTAATTTATTTAACAAACATTTTCCAGAAGAATACAAGGTATCACTAATTTATTTAAATAGAACTCCCCACCCCCAATATTTTCTTTTGCCTTTTTATATTACATATATAGTAATTTCTTATTTGAACGGTATCAACTTTGAATATTTTATTCATAACCTTGAGAAAAGGTTTTTTTGTAAACTAGCAACATCATAGAATATTTTACATGTGTAAAATTGAAGGATAATTGGTGAAATTAAAAATTACAAATTCTGGGCCAGGCACGCCTATAATCCCAGCACTCTGGGAGTCTGAGGGGTGTGGAATGCTTGAGCTCAGGAGATTGAGACCAGCCTGGGCAACATGGCAAAACCCCATTTCTACAAAAAATACAAAATATTAGCCAGGTGTGGTGGTGCACGCCTGCAGTCTCAGCTACTTGGGAGGCTGAGATAGGAGGATCGCTTGAGCCTAGTAGGTTGAGGCTACACTGGGCAACATGGCAAAACCCCATTTCTACAAAAAATACAAAAAATTAGCCAGGTGTGGTGGTGCACGCCTGCAGTCTCAGCTACTTGGGAGGCTGAGATAGGAGGATCGCTTGAGCCTAGTAGGTTGAGGCTACAGTGAGCTGTGATTGGGCCACTGTACTCCAGATGGGAGACAGAACAAGACCTTGCCTCAAAAAAATAAAAATAAAAATAAGTACTGTGACCCAAGTCCATGGGTGAGAAAAAAAAAAAGTTACAAGCACAGTGAAAATTCATTTTAAAGAAAAAAAAAAAACATTTATATATACTTTATAAAGATTGAATCAATAACTGTGGAATAGTTATTTAAATTTAATGTCTCCATGGAGAATAGAGCAAAGCCCCCCTCTATTCTATAGCAAAGCTCTAAAAAATTCTTTAAAAAATGTTCATTTCTGGTCGGGCACAGTGACTCATGCCTGTAATCCCAGCACTTTGGGAGGCCGAGGTGGGTGGATCACAAGGTCAGGAAATCAAGACCATCCTGGCCAGCATGGTGAAACTCCGTCTCTACTAAAAATACAAAAATTATCTGGGTGTGGTGGCACGTGCCTGTAATCCCAGCTACTCAGGAGGCTGAGGCACAAGAATCGCTTGAACCCAGGAGGTGGAGGTTGTAGTGAGCTGAGATCATGCCACTGCACTCCAGCCTGGTGACAGAGAGACTCTGTCTCCAAAAAAAAGTTCATTTCTGAAGGACCTGCACTGTTAAGAGTATGAACCTGATAAAGCTAGAGTTCATTCAGCTCAGTTCATTCCACAAACATTTACTGAGTATATGCCTTTTATGTCCCAGCTGTCTCTGTATATGCAGAGAAACAAGACCTCAGTGAGATCATAGGCATATAAACAAAACATTCAATACAATACAAAGTGTGCTAAAATAGAGAATTACACAGACTATTTCCTGTGGGCATTAAATTCAATCTGAGGGTAGAATTATGTTTATAATATTAATGTCTAAATAAGGGTCAACCAATGATTGAAAATGCTTAAATTGTGACCTATTTAGGATTAACATATAAAAACACAATTTTACAGATTTTAAACACCATACATTTTTTGGTGTGTTTTCTGGACTGGATGTTCAGAAATATGTAGACTGTAGAAAATTTACCTTTCAGAATTGTGCCACCAGATTTTTTTTTCATTTTTTTCCAGGTAGTTATGCCTAATATATACAGAAGATCTATCTATAGCAAATATATATTTATGGTTTCCTTCTTTCAAATTTAATTTAAGCTATTTTCTCTACCTTCTCAAAGCTTCGAGTCAGACATTTGATTTTTTAAATTAAATAATATCCATTTATTCAGTTTTTATTATTTAGTCATACAACAGTAACGCCTGTAATTCCAGCACTTTGGGTGGCTGAGGTGGGCGTCAGGAGTTTGAGACCAGCCTGGCCAACATTGTGAAATGCTGTCTCTACTAAAAATACAAAATTAGCTGGGCGTGGTGATGCATGGCTGTAATCCTAGCTACTTGAGAGGCTGAGGCACGAGATTCACTTGAACCCAGGAGGCGGAGGTTGCAGTAAGTCGAGATCTCGCCACTGCACTCCAGCCTGGGTGATAGAGTGAGACTGTCTCAAAAAAAAAAAAAAAAAAAAAAATATATATATATATACACACACACACACACACATACACACACACACACAACACACACACACATATATGTATATATACACACAACAATAACATATATTCAACTGCTTTTCTTTTTTGAGACAGAGTCTCCCTCTGTCACCAAGACTGGAGCGCAGTGGCGTAATCACAGCTTACTGCAGCCTCAAACTTTTGGGTTGCTTCAAGTGATCCTTTCATTTCAGCCCCTGAGTAACTGGAACTACAGGTGTGTGCCACATCTGGCTAGTGTTAGAGTTACAGAAGTGAGCCACCTCGCCCATTCTACTTTTTTTTTGCCAGGCTAGAGCACAATGGTACAATCTCAGCTCACTGCAACCTCTACCTCACGAGTTCATATTATTCTCCTGCCTCAGCCTCCCGAGTAGGTGGGATCACAGGCACCCACCACCACACCAGGCTAATTTTTGTATTTTTAGTAGAGATGGGGTTTCACCACGTTGGCCAGGCCAGTCTCGAACTCCTGACCTCAAATGATCCACCCACCTCGACCTCCCAAAGTGCTGGGATTCCAGGCGTGAGCCACCATGCCCGGCTCCATTCTACTTTTCTTATTTTGTTCCTGGGAGTAGCATTGCTATAGTAGGGAGACATCTTTAAAGTAGGAAAACATTTTAGAAGTTATATTTCTTAATATAACAAAGAAATTCTGTAACTGATTTCTCATATAACAAAGAAATTCTGTAACTGATTTCTCATATTAATCTCTGCATTTAAAACAAAACTAATTTCAGATAAATGTTAGTATTTATTTTATTTATTTATATTTGAGACAGGGTCTCACTCTGTCACCCAAGCTGGATTGCAATGGCATGATAATGGCTCACTGCAACCTCAATCTTCTGGGCTCAAATGATTCTCCTACCTTACCCTTCCAAGTAGTTGGCATCACCACTCCCGGCCTTTTTTTTTTTTTTTTTTTAGAGGCAGGGTCTCCCTCTGTTGCCCATGCTGGTTTGAAACTCCTTGGCTCAAGTGATCCTCCTGCCTTGGCCTCCCTAAATGCTGGGATTATAGGCATGAGCCACTGCCCTGGGCTGGTTTTATTTATTTATTTATTTTTGACACAGGGTCTTGCTCTGTGGCCCAGGCTAGAGGAAAGTGGTATGATCACGGCTTACTGTGGCTCAGTCTCCCAGGCTCAAGTGATCATCCCACCTTAGCCTCCTAAGTAGCTGATACCACAGGTGTGCCCAGCTAAATTTTTTTTTTTTGGTAGAGATGGACTCTCCCTTTGTTACCCAGGCTGGTCTCAAACTCCTACTCACAAGTGATCCTCCTGCCTCGGTTTTACATTTAGAAAGCTACTTTTTTCTTGTTCAAACACATATACAAAATGTTCTAGCATTTGATTACATATGAACATATTCTTTTAAATGATTTATTATTGTGTACATTATCTATACATGGGCATTGATAATATGCTATTTGTAGACCTCTTGGTAGTTTGCAAAATGCTTTTATTTTTGCATAATGTTATTTAATCATTTAATCATTACCCTATGGAGGAGGTATTATCATATTTTATAGATGAGTAAACTGAATCTCAGAGAGATTATATGATTTATCCAGGTCACAGTCCTCTGGAGACAGGCCTGGATGCAGGTTCCTCACCTTGGTGGCTCACCTGGTGTCAAGTGCTGTCATTCCTTCTCACACTATTCACTGAGTAATAGAATAAATTCTAATCTAACTCTGCTCCTTTAGAATGGCTTTGTATTAGTCCATTCACTCTGCTAAAAAAGACATACCTGAGACTAGGCAATTTACAAAAGAAGAGGTTTAATTGGACTTACAGTTTCACATGGCTGGGGAAGTCTCACAATCATGACAGAGGGCAAGGAGGAGCAAGTCACCTCCTACATGAATGGCAGCAGGCAAAGAGAGAGCTTGTGCAGGGTGACTCCCATTTTTCCAAACCGTCAGATCTTATCAGACTTATTCACTGTCATGCGACCAGCAGGGGAAAGACCTGCCTCTCTGATTCAGTTACGTCCCACCTGGTCCCTCCTGCAACACGTGGAAATTCAAGATGAGATTTGGGTGGGGAAACAGCCAAACCATATCAGGCCTTCACTTATTGGCTTTCTTTTCATTTCTACAACCTATTTAGGTTAAATTTGGCTCAGTTTGAAAAACATGATCAACTCTCCTCTTTTCATCAAATTACCACACTTGAGCTTAAGGTCATAAGATAGGACAAAGTAGATGAAATACTATTATTAAAATATTTGACATTTCAATTAAGATATTTGAGGTGATAATCTTTGGTTATATGTGCTATTGTTTTCAGTTTACTGTGAATTATAATGCTGCTGGAACAGTCCAAACTAACTAGCTGGGAGTTTAAATTTATTTTTTAATTTTTTATTTTTTATAGAGATAGGGTCTTTCTATGTTGCCCAGACTGGTCTCAAACTGGGCAACATAGAGTCCCTAAGTGCTGGGATTACAGGCATGAGCCACCCACCTGGCCCAGCTAGGAATTAAAATTAGGGAAATTACAGTGAAATCTCCAGAAGCTGGAATGTTAAGAGATGTGTGGTAATTTGGTCAAGAAAGGTTTAAAAATTATCTATTGATAAAACACATTTCTGCTTTAATTTTAGTCCTTTATATTGAAAGTCTTTCTAAAATACATTAGCCTGCCTTCCTTTCTTTCTTTTCTTTCTTTCTTTCTTTCTTTCTTTCTTTCTTTCTTTCTTTCTTTCTTTCTTTCTTTCTTTCTTTCTTTCT
>NW_012115300.1:352313-360283 GCF_000951035.1 Colobus angolensis palliatus | reverse complement strand
ACTTCAAGTGATCCACCCGCCTCAGCCTCCCAAAGTGCTGGGATTGCAGGCATGAGCCACCATGCCCAGCCAGCCTACTTTCTTTCTAGAGCAAATTCGGGAGGATAAACATTATTCAGTCTTTTTAAAGAAATGATTTAGGGGATAGGCACAGTGGCTCATGCCAGTAATCTCAGTACTTTGGGAGGCCGAGGTGGGTGGATTACTTGAGGCCAGGAGTTCGAGACCAGCCTGGCCAACATGGTAACACCCCATCTCTACTAAGAAATACAAAAATTAGCCAGGCGTGATGGCATGTACCTGTAATCCCAGCTACTCAGAAGGTTGAGGTGGAATAGCTTGAACCCAGGAGTTAGAGGTTACAGTGAGCTAAGATTGCACCACTGCACTCCAGCTTGGGTGACAGCTCAAGACTCCATTTCAAAAAAAAAAAAATGATTTTCACAATTATTACATTAAACATTAGGTTTTTTTCATGATAAAGTATGGTAGACGCAGATGTTGATGGTGTATGAGTATGAGTATGAGTTAAGATATAGTCTAGGGAACCTGCTTATTTCCCTGCACATTCCAGATGATAAACATTAGTGCAGGTTTGTTAATAACTGAGAAAAAAACCAAAACTGTTAAAAGCTACCGAATTGTAGATATCTCATTTATTTATTAAATAAACACATAAGCACCTACTCATTACTCTTATGTAAAATGGAGCTAACAATGTAACTTCTCCAAATCTATTGGAGTTGTTGGTTGAAGGCAACAGAAATGAACTCTGATTAACTTATCCAGAAAGCGAATATATTGAAAGAATATAATGTAGCCCACAGAATCTCTGGGAACAGTGGAGAACCAGGTTTGTAAAAGGTACAGGGCCATCCTTTAGGATGTCACTATTGGCACTGTTGCAGACCCTGGCTGCTACAACCACGCACACCATTGTGAATTACCACTCTCCATCACGGCATCTTTGCATCTCTTTGTCCAAATTCCAGGTTTCAGGTGAGAGCATCCAGTTGGCTTAGCCTATGTTCCATGTCATGCCTATACCCTAGCTGCCAGGTTGTGAAGTGAAGGACTTTGGCCTGCACCAGTTTCCAATGTGTGAGGTGGGCTTTGCCTCCACTAAGACTCAGAATGAAGGATTCTCCACAAGTAAGATGGCAGTACAGAAGTGAGGTAGGCAAAAAGCAAATACTTACCACATTACCACATAGGGCTATGAAAATTTAATGACACGATTTGAGTAAAGTGCTTAGCACAGTTCTGGCACATACTATGCATTCAATAAATTTTAGCATTGTTATTTTTATTAATTTAATGAGGCAGGCAATGTACGAATCCAACTAATGTGCTAAGAAAATAATAGGAAAGGCTGAGCACCGTGGCTCACGCTTGTAGCCCCAACATTTTGGGAGGCCAAGGTAGGCAGATCGCTCAAGCCCAAGAGTTTGAGACCAGCCTGGGCAACATGATGAAACTCTAGTCTCTACAAAAGATGCATAAATTAGCCAGGCATGGCAGCACAAGCCTGTAGTCTCAGCTACTCAGGAGGCTGAGGTAGGGGTATCACCTGAGCCCAGAAGTTGAAGCTGCAGTGAGCTGAGTGCTACTGCACTACAGCCTGTGTGACACAGTGAGATGTCTCAAAAAAAAAAAGAAAATAATAGACCATTTAAAAAAATTATTATTATTATTTTTTGAGACAGATTTCACTCTTGTCTCCCAGGCTGGAGTGCAGTGGTGCTATCTCGGCTCACTGCAACCTCCTCCTCCTGGGTTCAAGCTATTCTCCTGCCTCAGCCTCCCAAGTAGCTGGGATTACAGGCACCCACCACCAGGCCCGACTAATTTTTTGTATTTTTAGTAGAGATGGGGTTTCGCCATGCTGGGCAGGCTGGTCTCGAACTCCTGACCTCAGGTGATCCACCCGCCTCAGCCTCCAAAAGTGCTGGGATTACAGGTGTGAGCCACTGCGCCCGACCTTTTTTTAAATTTAAAAGCTCAGTATTTTGGAGAGTTATTAAAGAGAAAAACAGATATAAAAATGTAATTATAAAACCACATGGCTGGGCACAGTGGCTGATGCCTGTAATCCCAGCACTTTGGGAAGCTGATGTAGGAGTATCACTTGAGCCCAGGAGTTCAAGACCAGCCAGGGCAACATAGTGAGATCTCACGTCTACAAAAAGTAAAATTAGCCAGGTGTGGTGGCGTGTGCCTGTAGTCCCAGTGACTGGGGAAGGTGGGGGTGAAGCAGGAGGGCACTTGAGCCCAGAAGGTCAAGGCGGCACTGAGGCATGATGGCACCACTGCACTCCAGCCGGGGTAACAGAGCAAGACTCTTTTCTTTCCTTTTCTTTCCTTTCCTTCCCTCCCTCCCTCCTTCCCTCTCTCCCTCCCTTCCTCCCTTCCTTCCTCCCTTTCTTCCTTCCTTTCTTTCCTTCCTTCCTCTTTCTTTTTCTTTCTCTCTCTTTCTTTTTCTTTCCTTTCTCTCTTTCTCTTTCTTTTCTTTCTCTCTCTTTTCTTTCTTTCTCTTTCTTTTTCTTTCAAGAGAGGGGATCAGATATTGAGGATAGGGGGTTCTTGCTAAAATGACTTGGCAAGGTTCTTGATAAAACTGGATTTCATAAGGAAGGGCACAGACGGACCTAGGAGAAGGTTCACAAGCCTAACTAAAGTTTGGTCAAGCAAATATTCTTAGCCAAAGGCATCAAAACTTGGTAAAGGGGGTGACATAATCAGATTTTTGGAGAGGGGTAACTCTCTAGGAGTGGTAGAGAGACTGACCTAGAAGGAGCAGAGGTAATGTCAAGAGTTTGGATAAAATAAGGTGATGGTCTGTACTAAGGGATGATGAGAATTAAGGCATCAACTTGGAAATGCCTTATGATATAGAATGAACTGGATTTGGTGACTCCAAAACTAGAGTTGAGGAAGGGAAAGAGTCCTGGGTGACTTAAAACCCAGAAACCAGTGTCTGGTAATACTATACATAGCCATAATAGGTCTGTGGCAAGGGGATTATCTGAGGCAGTGAGGAAGAAAAACATTAGACCTGTGGGTGTTCAGCTTGCCTCACTTAAAAATCGGTGACATATGGCCATTTCCGGGTCCCTGTGTTGTGTCTTGGAGTCTGGAGCGATGAAGACCTCTGTGCTCTTAGGCAGGTCCTTCCTCTTTTCTTTATTGTTTTGGAATTCTTCTGGACTCAATCCAGCAATAATTTCAATGGTTGGTTTATTGAATAGTTTCAATAGTTTCTGATGATTGGTTGTTAGGATGAAAATAAGGCCCTTTGATAACAATGCAGACATTACAATTGGGGACATACACCTGGGAAATAACTGTCCTGTCATTTAACTGACTGTTGTCATTTAACTTTGAGTTTTCTTATCTTGTCACTTCTTGTGAGATCAAGAAAATTATGTTCCAAAGAAACGATGCTGCCATATTCTTGGAGATCAGTTATACACCAATGTTGGATACTACCTACGAATTTCCAGTGGTTTGCTTTGTGAAGAGGCTTACATTTCCATCTGTGATGCATTTTGCAATGAATGGGTTTGATGTCAATGCACTGAAAGACATCCCTCAAAAACAAAAGGACAAGAGTCATCAGCTCCACAAGAGTCATCAGCTCCCACACAAAGTAAAAAATGTGAACCTAATTTTAGCAGTGTTAATAAGGAGCAATTATCCATGAATCATTGCATCAATAATGCCTGTGTTATAACATCCTCTCCTCCTTAAGGCACAGGAGCAAGTGGTACATATTTGTCTGCAAACCAGTTTCATTAATACTGTTGTATCTGAGCAAAAATGAGTAGCAATATCTGTTACCAGTTTCATTACCTTTTGTTTTGGATAACATATCTATATTGTGATGTTTATGTATTTTAATGAGTTAATTTTCAGTGAAATTGTAATTCTAACTTTGCATGTGAAATCAAGTTCATACATAATAAAGCTTCCCTATAATAAAAAAGAGTTGGTGACACAGATGCAGTTGAAGCTGTTAAAGCGGATGTCAGCCAGGGAGGGTGTACAGCCCTTCACATACCTATGATATCTACTCCCACAAAAAAAGAGAAATGAAACCACAAAATTTTGCATATGATTTCAGGCGGATTTGTGGAGTTCCTATCTATGATAAAGGATCCATGGGTCTCAGTTAGAAATTTCTGGGATGGCACAAGAAGATCCAGGGTCTTACAAATATTTAACGAGTGACAGCAAAGCTGAAAAACTTAGTCATGTGCTGCATAGTGACAGTTGATTAATAACAGATTGCATATACACTGGTCCCATAGATTATAATATCATATTTTTATGGTATTTTTTCTATGTTTAGATACGCAAATACTTCCCATCGTGTTACAGTTTTCTACAGTATTCACTAAAGTAACAAGCAGTACAGGTTTTTACTCCAGGAGCAACAGGCTATACTATATAGCCCAGAGAGTAGGTTATACTATCTAGGTTTGTGTAAGTCCATTCTATGATGTTCACACAAAGACAAAATCATCCAATGATGAATTTCTCAGAATGTATCCCCATGATTATGTGATGCATGACTGTAGAGATATGGAATAACTTGTTAAGTTTTTGTGACAAATAAGATGAGTTATATCCATCATGCTTAACGACAGCACGTGCAATTTTTCTTTTTTGAGACAGGGTCTCTGTTACCCAGGCTGGAGTACAGTGGTGTGATCATGGTTCCCTGCAGTCTCAACCCCCCAAGCCAGGCTCAAAGGATCCTCCCACCTCAGCCTCCTGGGTAGCTAGGAATACAAGCCCACCTAATTTTCTGTATTTTTTTTTTTTTTTTTTTTTGTAGAGATGGGGTTTCACCATGCTCAAACGCTGGGCTCAAGTGATCTGCCCACCTTGGCCTCCCAAAGTGCTGGGATTACAGGCATAAGCGACAGAGCCCTGCCAGCGCATGCAGTTTCTTATAAGTGTCAACTCTCTTGCCAGTTGTTCATCCATCTGTCCCATGTATTCAATAGTAATACTAATGGTAGGCACTGCTTAATGAGTGACTACCATGTGAAAGCCACTCTGCCTGGCATTAGGGATGCAAAGATTAAGTCCCTCACTATGACCTTAAGGAGTTTTACAGTCCAGTTGGAGGATACTTATAAGTAAACTTAAGTAGCCATAGTGAAATATGTGTTTGAAGAGGTATGTGCAATGGCTGTTAAGTGAGAAATGGGAAAGAGCACCAAAAAGCACCTAGGATTTGCACCAAGGGGGTTTAGGGAAAACTTCTTGGAGGGAACAAATAGGCTTTGTTCTGAAGGATTAATTGGATTTAGCTTGGCAATGCTCCAATGTAATAAACAGCATAGCCGTCTGTTCTGGGACACATAAGTACTTCAGAATGGCCTGAATATAAAGGACAAGAAATAGAGAAAGGCAGTGGGTAGAAATGAGACTGGAGAGGTAATGAGACTAGAAATGAGACTACGATACTGGATGCGAGGTCATTCCAAAGACAGGCAGGTAACACTGTGTGAGGAAGCCTGGTTTAAGACAGACAGCTGTGTGAGTTTTGGACCACAATGAATTGGGGACCTCACAACCAATGAAAACGCATTCACATTCAATTAGAAGAAAAAAACATGGTCAGGCACAGTGGCTCACACCTGTAATCATAGTGCTTTGGGAGGCCAAGGCAGGAGGATCGCTTGGGTCCAGGAGTTCAAAATCAGCCTAGGCAACACAGAAGACCCCTGTCTCTATAAAAAAATAAAAAATACAAACACTGCCTGGCATGGTGGCATGTGCCTATAGTCCTAGCTATTCAGGTGGCTGAGGTGGGAAAATTCACTGAGCCCAGGAGGTTGAGGTTATAGTGAACTATGATTGCACCACTGCACCCCAGACTGGGCGACAGAGCAAGGCCCTGTCTCAAAAAGAAAAGTGGGGGGCGTGGTGGTTCACATCTGTAATCCCAGCACTTTGGGAGGCCAAGGCAGGCAGATCACTTGAGGTCAAGAGTTCGAGACCAGCCTGGCCAACATGGCAAAAACCTGTCACTATTGAAAACATAAAAATTAGCCGGGTGTGGTAGTGCCCGCCTATAGTCGCAGTTACTTGGGAGGCTGAGGTAGGAGAATGGCTTGAACCCCGGAGGCAGAGGTTGCAGCGAGCCAAGATCACACCTGTGCACTCCACCCTGGGAGACAGAGGGAGACTCTTTCTAAAAGAAAAAAAAAAAAAGAAAAGAAAGAAAAAGAAGAGGAAAAAAGGAAATCCCCATTATGTTAGGCAAACAAAAACAGCCAGTTGTGACTGGTGGCTAAATCAAGAAGGATCTTACAAGACATCTTAAGTGGTTTGGACTTTACATCAAGAGTCAGAGAGTGCCATTACAGAAATTTAAATAGTGGGGTACACAAAAGACAAACTGATGACGTTGTAAAGACTGGATTAGAAGGGGATAAAACTGCGGCCTGGGAAACTGGTTAGGTGACTAAGGCAGTATGCAATACTTGAAATGATAGTGGCCTGAAACAAGATAATGGTGACGGCTATAAAGAGGAATTTGATACATTAGAGAGATATTATAGAGCCAGAAGCAAAGGCACTCAGTGATGGATTGGAAGTGTGGGGCAAAGGAAAGAAAAAAAATCACGGAAGTCATTAGCTACAAAAAATCTTTAAAATGTATTGATTTCTCTAGGAGTGGTGGCTCACACTTGTAATCCCAGCACTTTGGGAGGCCAAGGTGGGAGAATCACTTGAGGCCAAGGTTCAAGACCAGTCTAGGCAATATAGCAAGCCCCTGTGTTTACCAACAACACCACAAAAAATTTAAGAAAATTAAAAAAAATGTATTGACTTCTATTGGTTTGCCAAATGAAGTTTAGTATTAAATCCAAAATTGAGTCAGAACAGTGAACTGAGGCAGCCATCTTCATCTTCTCCCTCTTTTTTTCAGTTTGTTTTGAAATTTAGTTTTATATACTTAAGACTTACCTTCTGGCAATTTGGAATTAAATTTCTGAGATTGCTGTAAATTATTTCCGTTCTTTGTTTCTCTTCCTCTTTCTTACTTCCCTCTTTTATTTTTAATATTTTATTGTTTTAGTTGAATGCTAAAACATCTTATCAGAACTTAGTTTTTAAATTTCTCCACCCAGAGAGCCGTGGAGCCTTTCAGTATCAGAAATTTGTCTCCTTGCCAGAATCTTCTAGATTTCCAGAAGTTTCCAAGTCGCTACATATAAATGTTGGAGAAAAACGTGTAATTCTCATGTGTAAGTAGGCTCTTTTTTCCAGCGGATACATTTAGCATTATAGTCAATTGTCATTTCCTTGCTTTAAAAGCTGTTTTCATCGTAAAGGTGATGTTTTTTCACCACATAATTCAAATTTGCATAGTTACTTCATATTTTAAAAGGTGACTAACAGATATGTCACTTAATAAAACAGTAACATTTAAACGACTGAGAAGGTAGGGGCTCTAAAAAGTGAATGCGGCGGCGAGGGTGGGAGGGGGAAGAGGCAAACAGGTGCGAAATTCCCATCCCAAACCCCCTCCTACAAAGACAGAATGGCAACTTAGTTGTGCAGGAAGGTTCCTCCTTAGGAAGGGCAGCCCGGCCCGATCCCGAGCCGAGTGAACAGTGGTTCTTGCCGCAACCGCCACGCAGCCTCGCTGCCGCCCAAGCGCGGACACCTGGTTCCTGGGTCCCCCTGGGTCCCCCGCGCGGAGCTCCGGACTCCTCGCCCCCTCTCGGAACAACTTTCTCCCTGCTTGAACTGATTCTCGCTGTTGGCAGACTGCACAGTCACAGCATCCAGCCGGAGAGAACCTGCTTTGCCTGGTCTGGAAACAACTACCGCGGCAAATGAAGCCGTTTCGCTCTGGGAAGAACAACAACTCCAGGCTTGTCCAGGGCCAGTCCCTCCCTGCGCCGCAGGGCGCCTACCCCCGCCCCGGAGGCACTGCGCCGCGG
>NW_012115300.1:350895-351753 GCF_000951035.1 Colobus angolensis palliatus | reverse complement strand
CGTCGGCGCCGGGGTCTCGCGGTCCCCGGCCCGGCCTTGCTCCCGGGCCTCCTCGAGCAGCTCTGGGGCCGACGCTTCTGTTCACTGCCCGAGGACGCGGGTGGGAGAAGCAGGTGATGGGTGGGCCCTGGGCAGCGGTGGGGCCGGGGTGGTTCTCGTTTCCACCGAAAGACAGTCTCCTTTCATGGGTTCTCATCACCAAGGTCCCTTTGTGTTTCTTCCCTGGCTCCCAGGTAGAAGCAGAGCACTCAGGTGCCTAACTCGGACTTGGACACTCCGTGATAGTTTTATTTTCTCTTTTGTAAACACGCTTAAAATTCAGTGCAGGGAGAGCGTAATTTGTTCTGAGATGTGAAGATCAAATGATACCATTAATAGTCTAATCATGTAGGAGACCAGATTGAAACTTTCTAAAGCCTTATTCTTAGTCTCTAGGTGGTCCAGTACCTTGAGTATGTTAATTTACGGATATGCTACTGAACAAGAACTTTTTTTGTTAATTTCCAAAAACTCCCGAAAACGATTAAAATGCGCAAACTCTGGGATTTTAAGTAGAACATAATTTGATGGGGTTATTACTAGAACATTCATGTTTAAAAGTATTTCCACACAGTTTAAAAAATTCATTCCATCTTTTTTTTTTTTTTTTTTTTTTGAGACGGAGCCTCACTCTGTCGCCTAGGCTGGAGTGCAGTGGCGCGATCTCCGCTCACTGCAACCTCCACCTCGCGGGTTCAAGCAATTCTCCTGCCTCAGCCTCCCGAGTAACTGGGATTACAAGCGCCCACCACCACGCCCGGCTAATTTTTTTGTATTTTTAGTAGAGACGGGGTTTCACCATCTTGGCCAGGCAGGTCT
>NW_012115300.1:322328-350763 GCF_000951035.1 Colobus angolensis palliatus | reverse complement strand
AGTAACTGGGATTACAAGCGCCCACCACCACGCCCGGCTAATTTTTTTGTATTTTTAGTAGAGACGGGGTTTCACCATCTTGGCCAGGCAGGTCTTGAAATCCTGACCTCATGATTCACCCGCCTCGGCCTTCCAAAGTGCTGGGATTACAGGCGTGAGCCACTGCACCTGGCCAAAAATTCATTACATCTTATCTGGCATAAAGTGATGTGGTGGAGGGATGCTTAAATCCTGATTTACAAGTATTAGTGAGAAATGAGGAGCACTGCCCTAACTTAATAGACTGTAGGGGCTAAACAAGAGTCTTTTTTTTTTTTTTTTTTAAATGCTCTGGTGGTATAGAGGCAGTCTAAATAAAGTCAGAATTTGAGAGTTTTAAAAATTAATTTTTTTTTTTTGAGGCAGAGTCTCGCTCTGTTGGCTCACTGCAACCTCCACCTCCTGGGTTCAAGCGATTGTCCCGCCCCAGCTTCCCAAGTGGCTGGGACTGCAGGCTCACGTCACTGCTCAGCTAATTTTTGTATTTTTAGTAGAGACGGGGTTTCGCCACGTTGGCCAGACTGGTCTCGAACTCCTGACCTCAGGTGATCCACTCGCCTCGGCCTCCCAAAATGCTGGGATTACATGTGTGAACCCCCGCGCCTGGACTAAAAATTGACACCCTTAAGGTTTAGCTGAAACTTATCTTCACACCATAAAACGTGAATCTTGAACTTGGACTGGTAGTGGTCATGGTACAAAGGTTGGCGGCAAAACAGCATTTCTGTACAAATTAACTGAATTTCCTCGATGTCTTGAGTTGTGGTTTTCAAACTGGAGAATGTTTAGTGAAAAAATTACCTTTGTGCCTTTTGCCCTTAATTGTAGAAACCGCCACAAATGTTTCAAAGTGGGCTGTAGCCAGAGCTTGAAACCATGCCGCCGTTCAAAATAGCTCAACGACTTTTATACATACAGCTCATTTTGAATATTTTACGTTACTGAGGAATTGCATCCACATTGGTAAATAGAAGTCATTTTCATCTTATGTACATTTACCCACTACTTTTGTATTTTTTTGTGTGTGACATACTGTTTATCATTCTCTCATCTTTGTAAGTTACGATTTTGTTTTCAGAAACCATTGTAAATGTCAGTAACAGAAGTATGAATGACATTTAAGGAAAGATCGTGATTAAAAACTGTATAATATATAAAACTACGTGTGGTATACATGTATATTCTTGGTTAGTGCCCAGAAACATGAGCAAGAAAAATGTAATGAACAATTACAATATTTAACGTAAATTAATGCAATTAAATATTGTATTAAAAACAAAAGATCATAAATCATAACCAGTAGGGATTATCTGAAATGGATTTTTTTCCCTGCTTATGTTTACATGGTCAAGTTTTAAAATAACAGTGGCCAGGAAATCTGAGAGAGGCTGAAGGCTCTGTTCTCATCCTGTTGTGACTTTGCCTGGAGTCTGTGGTGTATCATGTAGCCCATTGTTTAGACAACCGGGCTGTATCTGGGTTCCAAAATGTAGCTTTCTTTATAGAAAGTTTTAAAGACTTTGACCATGTGAGGCTTGAATAGATACAAACATCCAAACATTTGAAAAAAACTAACCCATTTTAACTTTCTGTTGATAGTTGAGGCTCCATTTTTGACATGTAAAATACCAGTTTTAAGAAGAGTTTACTAACCTCTGTGTAGTTTTCATTTTCATATATTAAAATATCTTATCTAAAAATAAAATATTTAAAAGTGTTATAACTTAAATACATCTCAGAGTTTATTTATTCATTTTTTTTCCCCTCTGAGTTGGAGTCTTGCCCTGTCACCCAGGCTGTGCAGTGGCACGATTGCGGGTCTCTGTAACCTCAGGCTCCTGGGTTCAGCTGATTCTCCTGCCTCAGCCTCCTGAGTAGCTGAGATTACAGGTGCCCGTCACCACACCTGGCCAATTTTTGTATTATTAGTAGAGATGGGGTTTCACCATGTTGGCCAGGTTGGTCTCAAACTCCTGAGCTCAAGTGATTTTCCTGCCTTGGCCTCCCAAAGTGCTGGGATTGCAGTCTCATAGAGTTTAATTATGATCCCCGTAATGAGATATTTCATGGTAATTTATGAACCGGCCCTTTACTACTATCAGATTATTGCACATTTATTAGGCATCTACCATAATTGGACAGATCACAGATTGAGGGGCTTGATCTACAAAATTTTCTGGGCTCATGGTCTTGTCCTTACACAGATGAGGAAGTCTAGGCTCAAAGAATTAAATGCTTGCTCCAGAAGGGCAAAGTCTGGATTCACACCTGAGTCATTTGGCCACGAAGCCTGTGTTTTTTCCACCAGAACAGTTTACCTTAGTTTCAGTTCACTTGGTGGACTGTTTAAACCGGCAAGACTGGTATTATGTCAAAGAATGTAATTCAAGGTTTGACAAAAGCATCCAGGAGTAGATGTGATAGGCCATGAATGTAGTTCTGGAACTAATTTAGAATCCTCTTTTTGTGTCTTCATTCTCAAGTTGACAGCCTTGAACAGTGATGCTGCTGCCTTCTCATTTTTCGTCTAATTCTAGAACATTATATGTATTGTGCACATTTAACTTTGATAGGTTTATAAGAACTAGAATTAGATTGTAATGTTCCTGGTTAGGATAGAACTGTAAAATTTTCCCTTAATGAAAAAGATAGATTATTGCCCATAAATGCAGTAGCTATCCTTTAAATATTATGTAATTAATTCTCTAATCTTGAGAGGGGGACTTGTTTTTAGATTATGATTAAATTGTCACTTAGAAACTATTAGGACAAATCTTTTCTATGGTCTGTGGAATATCCCTTGAGCTGCAATAGACATAAATGACAAAAATGAGCATGTAAAGTCCATTTTTTTGTAGCAAACTAGGAATCATGCATTTCAGCAGTAGGATGTAGTTGGGTAAATGAGCAGAAGCAAAGTAGGAAGGCTCAGTTGGGTGGCTGCCATTACGAGTTTTTTCATTATTTGCCTTGAACTATTAGGAATTTTTCATCTCAAGGATATTCATATTCAAGTATAAATAACGAAACCACCACCTAATATAAATTAGTAATATTACTAATATAAATTGGTAATGGATGATCTGTGACATCCACATCAAGAACTAGAGTTAAATAAGCTTAAGTTCTCTTTTGGAGGCATTATATATATATGTGTGTATATATAATCTATATATTTATTAGGCATCTACCATAATTGGACAGATCACAGATTGAGGGGCTTGATCTACAAAATAATTTTCTGGGCTAATGGTCTTGTCCTCAAAGACCGAAAAGATGGATGAATGTCTTTTTCAACAAATATTTACTGAGGGCCCACTGTGTTTTAGATATGTCAAGTGTGAAATGATTCCTCCCTGTCCTGGCATATCTTTGGATTCAGGAAATGGTGCGCATGCGTGTGCGCGTGTGTGTGTGTGTGTGTATATATATATATATTTTTTTTTTTTTTTTTTTTTTTTTTGGAGACAGGGTCTCATTCTGTCATCCAGGTTGGAGTGCAGTGGCATGATCTCGGCTTACTGCAGCTTCCATCTCCCAGGCTCAAGTGACACTCCCATCTCAGTCTCCCGAGTAGCTGGGACCACAGGTATATGTCACCATACCTGGCTAACTTTTTTGTATTTCTGGTAGACAGGGGATTTGCCATGTTGCCCAGGCTGGTCTTGAACTCCTCAGCTCAGATGATGTGCTGTCTCGGACTCCCAGAGTACTGGGATTACAGGCATGAGCTACCATGCCTTGCTGGCATTATATAATGTTCAGAGGAACCAGGATCTTTTGCATTTAAAATGGTTCTGATTTATTTGACAAATCTGAGTGGACTGGAATCTGTAAATATTTTGCAGTGTCTTTCTAGTTACTCTTTTCAAAAATTAGCTTATTTTTCTTATTAATGTACGAATAACATAATGGTTTGAGAAATGACCGTAAGTCCACCAAAAGTTTTCTCTGTGAGTACTGAAGCATAGAAAGTAAAACCTAAAGAAGAAATCTGGCATCTTTGGAAATCTTGCTGGTGCTAAAGAGAGAGGAAATAATTTTTTATACAGAAGGTCTCAAGTGAAACCAAAACACCAAAGCACATTCCTTCAGTGTATATTCACATGGGGTAAATATCAAGCTGAGTAATGTGCACAAAGGAAACTCCTACAACAACACAGTCATCTTTTGAGTATGTTAGGTCATTTGTTATTTTATTTGAAAATAACCTGGCTGAGGCACGGTGGTTCACACCTGTAATCCCAGCATTTTGAGAGGACAAGGTGGGCAGATCACCTGAGGTCAGGAGTTGAGAGAAGCCTGGGCAACATGGTGAAACCCATCTCTACTAAAAATACAAAAATTAGCTCTGTATGGTGGTGGGTCCCTGTAATCCCAGCTACTCGGGAGGCTAAGGCACGAGAATCACTTGAACCTGGCAGGTGGAAGTTGCAGTGTGCTGAGATTGTGCCACTGCAATCCAGCCTGGGCAATTGAGTGAGACTCCGTCTCAAAAAAAAAAAAAAGAGAAAGTAAGCCGCTGCCTAACCTTTACAAAATAATATATTTTGTGTGGCAGAATTTTTTGATTTCTAATATATGTGGATGAACACCTTTTTCAACAAATATTTACTGAGGGCCCACTGTGTTTTAGATATGTCAAGTGTGAACTGATTCCTCCCTGTCCTGGCATATCTTTGGATTCAGGAAATGGGAAGAGTTGCAGAGATAGGAAAAAATACGTAGAAATCATCCATTTAAAATCCAAAGACATATATGTCAAAAGCTATTAACATATTCATATGGCATTTTATTGCTTTAATATAATTGTATATGCATTTGGTCCTTAAAACAACTCAATGAAGTAGATTTAGTAAATTTATTCCTTTTCTATAGGTAAGGAAATGGAAACTCAAAAAATTAAAAATACTGAGTGCTTGTGGTAGCTCACGCTGGTAATCCCAGAACTTTGGGAGGCTGAGGTGGGAGGATCACTTTAGCCCAGGAGTTGGAGAACAGCCTGGAGGTGAAACCCTTTCACAAAAAAATATTATACAAAAATTAGCTGGGTGTGGTGGTGCACGCCTATAGTCCTAGCTATGTGGAAGGCTGAGGTGGGAGGGTCTCCTGAGCCTGATAGGTCAAGGCTGTAGTGAGCCGTGATTGCACCACTGCACTCCAGTCTAGGTGACAGAGCAAGATCCTGTCTCTAAATAAATAAATACATTACTTAAAATTAAGTAACTTGTTCAAGGCCAATGTGGCTACTTAGAAGCATTATTGAGAATGGAACTTTTCTCTGTGTAGTCCCAAAGTTGTAAGTCCTCCCCTTTCCCCCAATTGCTTATGTATTTAACCTCACCTTATGGCTTCAAGTCAGGTGGTTCAGGAAGTTCTTAAAACCTAGGGTCACTAAAATGGTGATTGTTAAATTGTTACAGGTTATTTTTTTTTAATGGAAGGTAGAAGATGAGCATGATGCATCATTATGGAACTACTTTAACATTTTTAATAGATTGCTAGACTGAAATTGGTAATTAGCTGTTCTAGTTGGAGAATTTTTGAAGAAAACCAACAATTAGTTAAAAGGAAGGAGAAAAATGTTCTGGGGGAATTTTGAAAATAACTTTTGTTACTTTGTGCATTGGTAGTGATCTGATAGTTACAACTGTCATTGTAAAGACTCACTAAAGAACTGTGTGTGTGTGTCTGTGTTGGTTCCTTCATGTCTTCATTTATATACAACATACTTGAGTGTCTACCATGGACCGGGCACTATTCTAAGTGCTAGGGATACAGTGATTAAATTAAGACCAAGCCCCTGTACTGACGTTTTATTGTTGTTTTGAGTTAAGTTAATTATAGACTCTTCATACTAGGATGTAATCAACAGGGCTGACCCTAAAGTTGGGAAATAGACAGTTGTCAGAGTGGTGCAATTTGAGGGCTACTGCATGACTTATTTGCTCTGGAATATTCTACTCCTAACCCGTCTGTCAAAGACTCCCAGACTATTGGGTTATAGCACTGTTACCAACCGGCTTTGATAAATGTAAGTATGTTCCATCATTTGTCACACTTTCAGCAAAGAAAAGTGAGATAAAATAAGTAGGAACTAGAGTTGAACATGGTGATGCGTGCCTGTAGTCCCAGCTACTCAGGAGGCTAAGGCGGGAGGAATGCTTGAGCCCAGGTGTTCCAGGCCAGCCTAGGCAACGTAGCCAGATTCTGTCTCAAAAAAACCAACAACATGCAAGCACAAAATAAATGGGAGTAGGATTGATATGTTGGTGGTGTAAGAGAAGAGGTTAGCAAAGTATAATTTTAATAGCAGCTATTGTTTTTTCTTTTTTTGAGACAGAGACTTGCTCTGTCACCCAGGCTGAAGTGCAGTGGTGCGATCTTGGCTCACTGCCACCTCCGCCTCCTGGGTTCAAGAGATTCTCCTGCCCCAGCCTCCCAAGTAGCTGAGATTACAGGTGCTCGTGACCATGCCCGGCTAAATTTTGTATTTTTAGTAGAGATGGAGTTTTACCATGTTGGCCAGGCTGGTCTCGAACTTGAGGTGATCTGCCCATCTTGGCCTCCCAAGCTGCTGAGATTACAGGCGTGAGCCACCATGCCTGGCTGATAGCAGCTATTGTTTATTGAGCTTTTACTACCATGTTAGATACTATGCCGAGTGAGTACTTTTGTATACATTAGCTCAATCTCTGTCACCTCAGTGGTGTTGGTGTTATGACCTTCATTTTACAGATTAGGAAATTGAGGGGCAGAGCTGTTAAATTTCCTCAGGCTTATTTGGTGGTGCTGGAATTTGGGTCTCTGTTAGGTCTAAGCATGTAGTAGATACTAATGTGGAAGGGTACTTGTGTGTGTGTGTATATATATATGTATACACACACACATATAGAGACAGACTTATGTTCTGTTAGGATGTGTGACACATCATGGAGGTGGGAGTGATAGGTGTGGGGAGTCAGGATAGCTTGTTGGGGGAGGGGTGGGAATTGGGGTTGGGAGGAGATGGGAGAGTATTACTTGCCTGACTACTTGGTTGTCAGGCTTAATCCTCTCTCTGACAGCCCTGGGGCTCCAGAGTTGCATTTAAGCACAATGCTTTCTTGTCCAGCTCCTGGGTAAGAGGATAGGCAGACCTGAGGCAATCCTGTCACTTATTAACTTGGTCAAATTATTTCATTTATCTGGGCTTCAGTTTTCTCATCTATAAAATGGAAGTAACAGTATTACCTACCTGGTGTGGTTCCTGTGAGGATTGAATTAGATAATAATACATGTAAAACACAGATCACACTGGCTAGCACATATTGTGCATTCATTATTATTGTTGTTACTGTTTTTTTTTTTTTGTCATATTTAATGTGGAATTTTCAAACAAAAGCAAGAAAAGCAATATATTAGTGATTTGGTTGGAATCTTGAAGTTGGCTTTTTTTTTTTTGGAGATGGAAACTCGTTCTGTTGCCCAGGCTGGAGTGCAGTGGCACGATCTTGGCTCACCACACCTTCCGCCTCCTGGGTTCAAATAATTCTCCTGCCTCAGCCTCCGAGTAGCTGAGACTACAGGCGCATGCCACCATGCCCAGCCAATTTTTGTATTTTTAGTAGACACGGAGTTTCACTGTGTTTGCAAGCTTCCCTTTTGATTTATGTGCACACTGGAATTAGAGAACTACTGGCTTAAACTTTATCTTATGGTTAGGGAGGGCTTCAACAAGAATAATGACAATTTGTTTGGGTTAACCAGGCAGTGTGTGGTAGAGGGAAGTGAAATATGTTACCAGAATCTCTTCATTGACTTTTTTTTTTTTTTTTGAGATGGAGTCTTGCTCAGTCGCCCAGGCTGGAGTGTGGTGGTGCAATCTCGGCTCACTGCAAGCTCCGACTCCCGGGTTCACGCCATTCTCCCGCCTCAGCCTCCCGAGTATCTGGGACTACAGGCGCCCACCACTACCGCTGGCTAATTTTTTTTGTATTTTTGGTAGATATCGGGTTTCAGCATGTTAGCCAGGATGGTCTCAATCTCCTGACCTCGTGATCCTCTTGTCTCGGCCTCCCAAAGTGCTGGGATTACAGGTGTGAGCCACCACGCCCAGCCCATTGAATTTTTTTTTTAAGCTTATTTGGGGCTTATAGCATTTATATGGAGAAGACAATGCAGTGTTAAATTTTACACCTAAATTAAATTGTAATGACTGTTTCAGCTTTTTTTTTTTTTTTTTTTTTGAGATGGAGTCTTGCTCTGTCGCCCAGACTGAAGTGCAGTGGTGTGATCTTGGCTGTCTGCAAGCTCCGCTTCCTGGGTTCACGCTATTCTCCTGCCTCAGCCCCCCGAGTAGCTGGGACTACAGGCGCCTGCCACCACGCCCAGCTAATTTTTCTTATTTTTAATAGAGACGGGGTTTCGCTGTGTTAGCCAGGATGGTTTCGATCTCCTGATCTCATGATCCGCCCCCCTTGGCCTCCCAAAGTGTTGGGATTACAGGTGTGAGCCTCTGCACTTGGCCTGAGCTTTTTAACTAGCTTCATTTGGAGGTGATTAGTTAATATTAGTTAAAAATTGTTAATTTTTAATAATTATACATATAGTAAAAATGTATAAATACATGTTTGTGTAGATCTTTTTTTTAATTTTTTTTTGAGACGGAGTCTCACCCTGTTGCCCAGGCTGGAGTGCAGTGGCATGATCTCAGCTCACTGCAGTCTCCCTCTCCCAGGTTCAAGTGATTCTCCTGCCTCAGCCTCCTGAGTAGCTGGAATTACAGGCATGTGCCACCATGCCTGGCTAATTTTTGTAGTTTTAATGGAGACGGGGTTTCACCATGTTGGCCAGGCTGGTCTCAATCTCCTGACCTCAGCTGATCCACCCGCCTCACTCTCCCAAAGTGCTGGGATTACAGGAGTGAGCCACAGTGCCTGGCCGTTTCTATAGATCTTAAAAACTGTTAAAAACTTAGATTTCTTTAGATAGTGTGCTTAGTATTGTTAGTCTTATCAGGCAAAGTCCCAAAAGGAAAGAGATTTTATCTCGATGGTTCACGTGAAGAGGCTATTTGCAGAGGTTAGAGAACAAACAAGTGTGGTAAAGTGCTCAGGGATTAGAAACAGTAAGAAACTCCTAGTTCTCCAGAAATTACCAGAGCAGAAAGCTGGCATTGTGGAGGAGGGCTAGAGGGAGCTGCGGTTTTGAAGCAGGAGGGGCATGAAGGGAGGTTCCCTGATCTCTCCTCCCTCTTCCTCCAAGTCTCCACCAGTGACTTACTTTACTAGAACCCAGCTGGGGAGCCCAAATGATTTTTTTTTTTAAGGCTCATTCTTCCAGTGCAAGAGCAGAGAAGGAATTGAGGATGTAAGGGAGCAAATGGAGATTAACTAGGACATTATTTAGAACTTTTTGGGATTTGTAGCATTTCCTTGGTACATTTAAAAAAACTTGTAGCATTTTGATACATCTGCAAAATGCTTGGGACTAATTGTTTTATACATGCTTTGAGAAATAGTTTAATCACTTTCTCATTTAACCGAACAATTAATTTAGGAACTTTTGATGATCCATATAACCCAACAAGAAACATAATCTAGGTCTGTTAACACAAAGCACTTTTGTTAACATATTGTTATACTTTGCTGAGGTTTTCTGAAATTTTCTTCACTAGGCAGTCCTGGTTTAATGGAATACATGTTTCATTCATTAAAAATCTTTAGTGACTAAATTAAAAATATTTTGGCAAGAAGTCTTTTGCTTTTCTGGTATTTATACTTCGTATTCACCTGGATTTTTTTTGACAACAAGAACACTAGAACATAGTGTTGATATGGTAATAGTTACTGGAAACAAGACTGTTGGGAAATAGTTGTTCATCCTTCCGAAGTCCTTTTGAGGACACATTAAATTTCTGTATAAATCTGTTGCAATTTGCTGTTATCATGCAGTAGCTGATATTTTGCTAATGCCAATTTTACCTAGTTCATCTTAGTTCTGGCGAAAAGTTTGTGCTCTTTATTTCGGATAGATTCCTTAGGGGTTACTAAAGAAAATGTTTTCTCTTCTTAAAGAGATGGTATGAATGATTCTAGGGATATAAGTAATACTCCCCCCAAAACAATTAGATTATGACTTATATTTTCTTTCTTCTCTTGAGGATTCCAGTTAAAAAGAAGTACAAGATCTTACTCAGATTAAGAAGCAGCTAAAGAGGGCCTTGTTCATGACCTCCAAAAAAGGAAGAGCCATATTGTGCAGGGTTGAGCAAATTAATAAACATCTGACTGTGAGAATTTAGCATACAAATAAAGTATATTTCTGGATATAAATGTTATAACTGAGTTAAAAAAACAAACAAATGTGTTTCCCAGCTTGTCTTTTTTAAAGCGTATGGTGAAAATGAGAAACAGGTTTGGAATCAACTGAATAACACCTGTACACCTGTGGTTGGAAACCAACCATTTAGATATTTTCTCTGTAAGTGGGCTTTTTTCTTTTTTTCTTCTTTTTTTTTTTTTTTAAAGGAGTGATTTCAGACTTTTGTGGGATCTTCTAAAAACATATTGTTTATTTGGATTTGACATTGATGGAATTAGCATCCCGCAGGAGATATTTGAGGCTCTTAGTTTTTCCATGTTGTATTCTCTGAATTTCCTTGATTTGAGGATTGAGTTATTCCAGAGAGAACTTTTCTCTTCTTCCTTGTTATTTTTTTTCTAAAATTAGATGAACCAGCTGTGTTTTGGTTTGTGGGCATGATTTGCTGTCTGTTATCCTTTTGGTCTTAGTATCTGGGGGAAGAACAAAGAACCTGTGTGTGTTTTGAAGAGGAATGTATTAGTTTCTCTGCTCTTGTTCATCATGGTTGATCTTTAAGATGAGAAGAATGAAGAAAATACTTTATGTATTTATTATTCTTGTGCTTGATATTTCAAACAAAACCGTGGCTTGTATTGGCCACTGAGATGATGGAGAAAACAGATGAATGTAAAGTGAAAAACTAGTCATCATGTATTCAAATAGCTAATTGAAGAGGTTTATGTTAAAGAAAGACTTTCTTTCATGTATGGGAGGAGGGAAAAGAAGGATGGAAATTGAATGAGTTTGACCATATGACCAGCTGTCACGACAGATGTTTTAGCAACCAGAAAGTACTTATTTCAATCAGAATTTAATGTTATATTTTATGGGGATGCATTCTACTAATAAGCCTTTTTTTTTTTTTTTGAAGGAAAGTGAGGATAAGTTAGGAATTTATAAACCAATTTGGTGATTTAGTAAGTCATTAGTAAAAATGGAGATAGCCTGGTGGCTGCATACAGTGATGCTAGTATGTTAGCAAATGGGCTGTTAAAACACACACGCACGCGCGCACACACACACACACATACACACACACACACATTTTTTTCCCCCCTTTTTGCCAGATGCGCAACTGTATACAGAGAGCTATTATTTATTAAAGATGTGTTTCTGGAACTGGCCCAGAGTATCATGGACTTCGGTCCTGTTTTCTAGGTTTCTGCTGTTTAGTATATAACACTGATATAGATTAGTATTTTCAGAACATGTGGACAACAGAGTAGGTCAGCATGATTGAACAGTGGAAGGTTTATGTCAGATGGTTTGGGGTAGCAGTACATTGTAATGATGGACTGAATGAGTGATCTAAAATCATCCTAGCACAGTATAATTATAACAGTTTTTTTCTTTTTGAGATGGAGTCTCACTCTGTCTCCCAGGCTGGACTGCAGTGGTGCAATCTCAACTCACTGCAAGCTCCACCTCCCAGGTTCACGCCATTCTCCTGCATCAGCCTCCCGAGTACCTGGGAATACGGGCGCCTGCCACCATGCCCAGCTAATTTTGTTTTTGTATTTTTAGTAGAGACGGGGTTTCACTGTGTTAGCCAGGATGGTCTCGATATCCTGACCTCATGATCTGCGCACCTCGGCCTCCCAAAGTGCTGGGATTACAGGCGTGAGCCCCCGCGCCCAGTCATGATTATAACAATTCTTGAGGGCCAATTATATGCTGTCTCTTTGAGTGTTTTGCAGTTATTTTCTCATTTAATTCTCACATTGACCCTGTGAGGTGACTATTCTTATTATCCCATTTTATAGCTGAGAGAGCTGAGATCTAAGTGATTTGAGAAGGTGATAGAAGTAGTAAGGAGTAGAGTCAAAAGATGCTTTCAGATGTTCTGGCTCCAGAGTCTGTGCTCCATTTAGAATTCTAAGCTCACTTTTTCTGTATGCTCTTTTAAACACTCAGAGCTTTGAAAATCCCTTAAGGGTTAATCTGTTCTGTTTTTATCTCCCTACACAAAGAATAGTAAAATGGTGACAAGCGTGCATCTATGGCCCACTTTCAAGTCCAGGGGAGACAGTTCTTCTGTGATACCCACTTTCCTTCTGAGCCAGACTCACCCTCAGATTTCTGCTCTACACAGGGCTCCAGCCTCCCCTGCCAGTGGATGAGAGAGGGGAGAACTCCTAGACCCAAATCTAAGCCATTGTCTACAGCTCTTGCCTTTTAAATCTCTTAACAACTACCTGTTTTAGTTATATACCTGTTATAATTATATACTTGATGTATGTGCTTTAAGCAAATGTATTGCTGTAAAGTTTTGTGTAAATTAAATAATTAATTGAATTGTAATTTAAATTTTTTTTTTTTTGTAGAGACGGGGATCTTACTGTGTTGTCCAGGCTGGTCTTGAACTCCTGGCCTCAAGTGATCCTCCTGCCTTGGCCTCCTAAAATGCTGGGATTATAGGCATGAGCCACTGCATCTGACCTGTAATTTTTATTTTTATTTTTTTTTATTTTTGAGATGGAGTTTTACTCTGTTGCCCAGGCTGGAGTGCAGTGGCGTGATCTCGGCTCACTGCAACCTCGACCCTCCGAGATCAAGTGATTCTCCTGCCTCAGCCTCCTGAGCAGCTGGGATTATAGGCATCTGCTCCACACCTGGCTAATTTTTGTATTTTTTTAGTAGGGACGGGATTTCACCATCTTGGCCAGGCTGGTCTTGAACTCCTAACCTCATGATCCTCCCCCCTTGGCCTCCTAAAGTGCTGGGATTACAGGTGTGAGCCACCGTGCCTGGCATAATTTTTTTATTATTCTGGGAAAGCTTTGTATTTAAAGGATCTCAGTGATAATTTCTTTTGTAAAGAGAAGAATCTTTGTACAAAACAAATGATTGTTTTTCTAGATTATATTAATAAAATATGGATTTTTCACATATTACTTTTGCATAAACATAGTTCTAGCGATATAAACATGCCAAAATGAAATTTGATCTTACATTGTACTTCATATTGCTAACAAAAAAGGATTGAATAATAGTTTTTTTCCTTGAATAAATGTCACTTGTTGGATTTGCACTAAAATGTACTTTGGTAGGCTTATCTACAGTAAGAATAATATTCTTTTAGGCAGTAGGTTGAGGTTCAGTATGTAACACCATAGTATATTATTTTGTTATAAAATTCATTAGGTAAATGCTAGAGTTCTACTTAAGTGCTAGAATCAGTATTTTATGATTCTGAAATAAATTATCTGAAAATAAAAAATTTTAGAGCAATAACTTAAAAATTTATAGTTGAAAGACAAACTACTCTGGAAAAACATTTTTGTGTAACCCTGGGTAAAATATTTGTTTCCTGTAGTTAATATAATGCTAATGAGGTCTTGATCCCAGACTCATTGTGATTTGTGCTCTGTCTGTAAACGCTCAACAGTGACTACTTTATAACCTAATTAATAGATCCAGTGGCCTCATTTAGAGCATTATTCTTTTCCAGCCTCTTCAGCTATTTCTTTTTTTGTTTTTTAGGGATAGAGTCTCACTCTCATCCAGGCTGGACTGCATTTGCACTATTATAGATCATGGCAGCCTCGAACTCCTGGGCTCAAGTGATCCTCCACCTCAGCTTCCCAAAGTGCTGGGATTATGGATGTGGGCCACCATGGCTGGTCTCTAAACTCTTATTGTGTGATTCAAAATCCTTCGTGACCTAATCTTGGCCCACTTTTTCACTATAGCACTCATCACACTCTGCCATTCTCCTTCGCTCTAGCCCTGTTGGCCTCTTCCCCAAACATGTCTCCATTCTCCTTTCTCGTTAGTCTTGTTCAAACAAACCCTTTGTCTGGAGTGCACTTTTCTTTAGTCATTCTTACCCATCTTTCAGTACCTGCTTGAATTAAATCTTTGAAAGTAGCCACCACAAATTTACTATTTGGGATTATACTGGTATTATAATGTACATCAAAGGTTATGTGATGTATGTGTATCTTCCTTCATTCTTGTCTACTCTAACTAGATTGTGAATTACTAGAGGGTATAAACTGCCTAGCAAGAGGCTTTGTAAGGTTTTGTTTGATCAGTGGATCTCAGATCTCAGGACTTTTTTACACATTTAAAAATTACTGAAGACCACATAAAGATTTTGTTTATGTGGATTATATCTAGTAATATTCACTGTATTAGAAATTTTAAAATGATTTGATCTAGGCCAGGCACTTTCAGAGGCTGAGGCAGGAAGATCACTTGAGGCCATGAGTTCAAGACCAGCCTGGCCAACATGGTAAAACCCCGTCTCCACTGAAAATACAAAAATTAGCAGATCTTTCAAATTTAGATGATATCAAACAATTACATTCTTTTTTTTTTTTTTTTTCTGTCACCCAGGCTGGAGTGCAGTGGCGCGATCTCGGCTCACTGCAAGCTCCGCCTCCCGGGTTCACACTATTCTCCTACCTCAGCTTCCCGAGTAGCTGGGACTACAGGGGCCCACCACCACGCCCAGCTAATTTTTTGTATTTTTGATAGAGACGGGGTTTCACCATGTTAGCCAGGATGGTCTCGATCTCCTGACCTCGTGATCCGCCCACTTCGGCCTCCCAAAGTGCTGGGATTACAGGCTTGAGCCACCATGCCTGGCCAAAAATTATATTCTTAGTATAAACTTCTTTAATTATTGGAAGGCTTTTATAGCCATGGGGGCAGATATAAGGTCTACTTTTGTGCTTTTCACTTGAAGGCTCAAATTTTATCATTATAACATTAAGTACAGTGACTACTGGTATGTTTTGGTGCCACTGCCTTGATACTAGCTAAAGCTCTAGAAGTTTTACCCATCATTGCTTCTACATCCTTGGTGCAAATGTAACCACAGTGAAAAAGACAAATGTCTCAGTATTATTATGAAAATAGTTGTGACCTTTTTTACCCTCTGAAAGGGTCCATTGGCTATACATAAAGAGAACTGCTGGTCTAAATAATTGGCCTCCTGAGTTGTGAATGTGTTCAGGTTTCATGAATACTAGATAGGTAGAAACCTAGAATGTTAGAATTGGACATTATCCTAGAGTTAATTTAATTCCAATTCCATACAAGAACTTGAGGAAACTGGTTTAGAGGGCTTAAAAGACTTGAAGGTTTGGCCGGGCGCAAAAAAAAAAAAAAAAAAAAAAGAAAGATCAGATAGGTAACCACTGACAGAAAAGATAATTAATTCGTAAGTCTCTTAGTTTGGAGTTCATTTTTCCTGTCAGTTTTGTGCAGTTAAAATATTTGGGGATAATTTCACATATACGGCTATGACTTAAAAAAATAAGCTTTTTTTTATTTTCCTTTTTTTCTTTTTTTGAGACAGAGTCTCACTCTGTTGCCCAGGCTGGAGTGCAGTGGTGCAATCTCAGCTCACTGCAACCTCCACCTCCTGGGTTCAAGCGATTCTCGAGCCTCAGCTTCCCGAGTAGCTGGGACTACAGGCGCACACTACCACACCTGGCTTATTTTTGTATTTTTAGTAGAGACAGGGTTTCACCATGTTGGCCAGACTGGTCTTGAATTCCTGACCTCAGGTGATCTGCCTGCCTGAGCCTCCCAAAGTGGTGGGATTACAGGCATGAGCCACTGTATCTGGCCAAAAATAAACGTTTCTTTTTGTGCTATAATATAATAAAATTCTGTAGGGAAGATATTTCTGAACTCTTACCCAGTGCTCTAGAATCAAGTTTCATCTATTTATTTCACCTCTTAAAAAAAAAATTACCGGAAGTGATGGCATGTGAATCTAGTCCCACCTGCTCAGGAGGCTGAGGTGGGAGGATCGCTTGAACTCAGGAGTTTGAGGCTGCGGTGAACTATGATCGTGCCACTGCACTGAGTGATATAGCAATAACTTCAAAAAAAAAAAAAGAAAAGGCTAGGCTCAGTGATTTATGCCTATAATCTAACACTTTTGGGAGGCTGAGGTGGGAGGATCGTTTGAGCTCAGTAGTTTAAGACCAGTCTGGACAACATAGCAAAACTTCCTCTCTACTAAGAATAAAAAAAAATTAGCTGGGCGTGGTTGCGTTGACTCTAGTTCCAGCTATTTTGGAGGCTGAAGTGGGAGGATTGCTTGAGCCTGGGAGTTTGAGATGGCAGTGTGATATAATCACACCACTGAACTTCAGCCTGGGTAACAGAGTGAGACACTGTCTCAAAGAAAAAAGCAGGCTGGGCATGGTGGCTCACACCTGTAATCCCAGCACTTTTGGAGGCTGAGGCAGGCAGATCACTTGGGGCCAGGAGCTCGAGACTATCCTGGCCAACATGGCGAAATCCCGTCTCTATGAAGAATACAAAAGTTAGCTGGGTGGGGTGGCGGGTACCTGTAATCCCAGCTACTTGGGAGGCTGAGGCAGGAGAATCACCTGAACCCAGGAAGTGGAGGTTGCAGTGAGCAGAGACCACACCATTGCACTCCAGTGTGGGCAAAAGAGCTAGACTCTGTCTCAAAAAAAAGAAAAAAACTAGCAGACAGTATTACCTACACATATACGTGTGTGTGTATATTTTATGTATGTATACATATACAGATATATACATTTAAAAATTAATACAGTATTCTAACATAAAGGAAATTTATTAAATTATTAATTATAGTAATTACATTAAATATATTGTTTATTTCAGTTTGTGAAGGTGCACACACTCCTCTACTACAAGGCAGAATAAAGTAGTCAGATGCTACTAACAACTACATGTAGAATAATCATGAATGCAGCAACTGTAAATTAGACTAATATGCAAGTGTTGTAATTGGTGACTCAAATATCTTTATTAGCATTGCTCTATAATGTGATTTTTCCAGCATGATGAACACCTTTTGGTCAAGTTCCGAATAAAGGACAGTCTTCTTTCAATTTATGTGTTATTGTATGTTTTTTAGTCAGTGAGTAAAGCAATGCAAAAATATTTTAAATATATGTATACATATATTGGATTAGATTCTGGGCGTACCTATGTTTTCCTCTGAATTTGCTGTTCATTTTACCTTCTATACATCATTAGTGGCATCACAATAATTTGAAAATTTGAAATAAAAAGTTCTTGGCCTGTACCCACAGGGGCTGAATCAGTTTGTGGCATCCTCACAGACATTTGTGTTGGCTGCAGTATTTTTATTTTTTGTGTCATCTTCCTCAATTCATTCTTTTTTTTTTTTCTTTTGAGGTGGAGTCTTGCTCTGTCCCCCAGGCTGGAATGCAGTGGCACAATCTTGGTGCACTGCCACCTCCGCCTCCCAGATTCAAGTGATTCTCCTGCCTCAGCCACCTGAGTAAATGAGATTACAGTCATGTACCACCACGCCCAGCTAAGATTTTGTATTTTTAGTAGAGACAGGTTTTACCATATCGACTAGGCTGGTCACCAACTCCTGGCCTCAAGTGATCTGCGCACCTCAGCCTCCCAGAGTGTTGGGATTACGGCCATGAGCCACTGTGCCTGGCCCTCAATTTATTCTTGAGTGTTGCATTCCTGTCTTTAAGTGAGACACTGAAGCTTTTACATTCTGAATAATAATACATATAAATAAATATAAATAAATAATTAGAATGAATGGAAAATAAAAAAATGTTTCATTGAAAGTGATGTAAATTAGAAACTATAATAGTTATAAATAGCATATAGCTCATAAATACACATGATTTACAAATTCCTTTTTTTTTTTATTTTGAGACAGAGTCTCACTGTTGCCCAGGCTGGAGTGTGGTGGCGTGATCTCAGCTCATTGCAGTCTCTGTCTTCTGAGTTTAAGCAATCCTCTCACCTCAGCCTCTGAGTAACTGAGACTGCAGGTGCACACCACCATGCCCGGCTAATTTTTGTATTTTTTTAGTTGGGCTTTTGTCATGTTGCTCAGGCTGGTCTCTTAACTTCTGAGCTCAAGCTATCCACTTGCCGTGGCCTCCCAAAGTGCTAGGACTTCAGGTGTGAGCCATTGCCCCTGGCCACAAATGCTATTCTTAAACAATTAAATTGATGGAAATTTCTTGGATTTAAATAAATGAATTTACTACAGAAATTATATTTTGCCTCCCAAAATACTTTCACCATTTTTAAAAATAATGGAATAAGGTTTGTTACCCAGGTTGGTCTTAACTCTGGGTATCGAGTGATTCTCCTTCCTCAGCCTCCTAAGTAGCTGGGATTACATGTTGGAAGAGCTGCCCAGTGTGTCCGCAATAATAAAAAAGAAACTGGAACATTTCACCAGTTTGCTTTTGCCCAGGAACTATGGTGATCTTCTTTGGGTCCTTCCAGTTTTAGTATATGTGCTGCCAAATTGAGCACCTCTCAGTGTTTTTATGGCTGTATGTGTTGCAGAATACATAAATAACTTTTTTTACCTGTAGTTTTAGAATATTTGGATGTTAATAATCTGATCTATTTTGCACCTGAATTTAAATACAAGATTTTTTTTAAATTTCACAAAAGAGTTTTCCCCCAGGTGTAAATAATTCATTTTATTTTATTTTATTTTATGAGATGGAGTCTCGCTCTATCACCCAGGCTGGAATGCAGTGGTGTGATCTCGGATCACTGCAACCTCCGCTTCCCGGGCTCATGTGATTCTCCTACCTCAGCCTCCTGAGTAGCTGGGACTACCGGCGCCCGTCACTACGGCTGGCTAATTTTTTGTATTTTTATTAGAGATGGGGTTTCACCATGTTGGCCAGGCTGGTCTCAAACTCCTCACCTCAAGTGATCCACCAGCCTCTGACTCCCAAAATGCTGGGATTACAGGTGTGAGCCACTGCGCCTGGCCAATAATTCATTTTAATACCTTCAAGGGATAGTGAGTTTGGGAATAAGCAAAGGGTAGTAGCAAATTATTGCTGTAAAATACATGAACTATATATGAACTATTTTGCCATAGAGAATTTGTTAGTCTGGTTTTGCGTTGCTCTAAAGGAATGTCTGAGACTGAGTAATTTATAAAGAAAAGAGATCTAATTGGCTCAGTGTTCTGCAGGATGTTCAAGCATGGTACCAGCATCTGCCTCTGGTGAGGGCCTCAGGAAGCTTGCAGTCATAGTGAAAGGCAAAGGGAGAGTGGTTGTTGTCACATGGTGAGAGCAGGAGCAAGAGAAAAAGGAGGGAAGTGCCACACTCTTTTAAACAACCAGATTTCTTGTGAACTCAGAGGGAGCACTCACTCATTTGTGGGGGTGGCACCAAGCCATTCATGAGGGGTCTGCCTGCATGCCTGAAACACCTCCCATCAGGTCCCATCTCTAACATTGGAGGCCACATTTCAACATGAGATTTGGAGGGAACAAATACCCAAACCATATAATTCCACCAAATCTCATGTTCTTTTCACATTATAAAATACAGTCATCCGTTCCCAAAAGTCCCCCAAAGTCTTAACTCGTTCCAGCAAGACCAAAGTCCTAAGTTTCATCTGAGACTCATCTCCTTCCACCCATGAGCCTGTAAAATCAAAACAAGTTATTTACTTCCAAGATACAGTGAGGGACAGGCATTGGGTAACATTCCCATTCCAAAAAGGAATTGGCTAAGAGAAAGGGGTTACAGGCCCCTGAAACCCAATAGGGCAGTCATTAAATCTTAAAGCTTCAAAATAATCTCCTTCGACTCTGTATTCCACATCCAGGGCACACTGGTGCAAGTCGTGGGCTCCCAAGGTCTTGGGCAGCTCTGCTCCCTCTGCTGCTCTCAAGAATAGAGTTGAGTGGGCTGGGCACGATGGCTCATGCCTGTAATCCCAGCACTTTAGGAGGCCGAGGTGGGTGAATCACAAGGTCAGGAAATCGCAACCATCCTGGCCAACACGGTGAAACCTCGTGTCTACTTAAAAATACGAAAAATTAGCTGGGTGTGGTGGCACATGCCTGTAGTCTCAGCTACTCAGGAGGTTGAGGCAGGAGAATCGCTTGAACCCGGTAGGCAGAGGTTGCAGTGAGCTGAGATCGTGCCATTGCACTCCGGCCTGGACTACACAGTGAGACTCTGTCTCAAAAAAAAAAAAAAAAAAAGAATAGAGTTGAGTGTCTGTGGCTTTTCCAGGTTCAGGATGCAAACTACCGGTGGCTCTACCATTCTCACTTCTGGAGGGCAGTGGCCCCCTTCTCACAGCTCCACTAGGCAGTACCCTGGTGGGGTCTCTGTGTGGGGGCTCTGACCCCACATTTCCCCTCCGCACTACCGTAGTAGATTTCTCTGTGAGTGCTTCTCTTGCTTTATCTTCTTGCTTCTGCTTTCACCATGTAACACCACCCATTCTCCCTTTGCCTTGCACTATGATTGTAAGCTTCATGAGGCCCTTTCCGGAAGCAGATGCTGCAGTCCTGCTTATACAGCCTGCAGAACTGTGAAGCAGTTGAAATTTTTCTTTAAAAATTATCCTGTGTCAGGTATTCCTTCATAGCAACGTAAAAACAGACCAACACAGAGAGATTGTCATAAAGATACAAAGAGAGATTCCATAATGAGATACCTAGTTGAAAACAGCCAGAAATAATGTCCTCATGTTGTTTATTATATAACGTATTTGTTGCCGTGTATGTGATATTGAAACTTCTAAACTAACTCCCTTTAGGTTTGTTTGTTCATTTTGAGACAGAGTCTCACTCTGTTGCACAGGCTGGAGTGCAGTGGCATGATCTCGACTTATTGCAACCTCTGCCTCCTGCGTTGAAGCAATTCTGCCTCAGCCTCCCGAGTAGCTGGGATTACAGGCTTGCACCACCACGCCCAGCTAATTTTCCTATTTTTAGTAGACACGGGGCTTCGGCATGTTAAATAGTCTGGTCTTGAATTCCCGACCTCAGGTAATCTACCAGCCGTTGTCTCCCAAAGTGCTGGGATTACAGGCGTGAGCCAGTGCCCTTGGCCTGTTTTAGTTTTATAGGCATTTTCCAATGATCATTGATTGTGTAATTGAAAGCTAGATGTCTTTTAACTGATTTATCTTTCCTGATTATTTGATGTCACATTGGCAATTTAGCTGAATCTTGATGGATAGTAGTATAAAGAGTTTGGTGTTGTTGACAAGAGTAGTATTGATAGCTTACCCCAAGATACATGTATAAGCTATAAGATAGACACATGTATAAGCTATAAGATAGCAGTACTTTTTTTTTTTTTTTTCCCCTAAGATGGTCTCACTTTGTTGCTTAGGCTGGAGTGCAGTGATGCAAACACAGTTCACTGCAGCCTCAACTTCCTGGGCTCAAGTGATCCTCCCGCCTCAGCCCGCAAATAGCTGGGACTATAGGCTTGGGCCACCATGCCTGGCTCATTTTTGTATTTTTTCTAGAGATCGGGTTTCATCATGTTGTCCAGGCTTGTCTCAAACTCCTAAGCTCAAGCGGTCTGCCTGCTTCGGCCTCCCAAAGTGCTGGAACTACAGGCGCCAGCCACTGCATCCAGCCCGGAAATTTTCTTAATAAAAAGGATTCTTCAAAGGGCTTTTTTAGTGGCCTCCACTAAATTGTGTATATAACTCCCAGCAGTTTAATTAATAAGCAAAAGGAAAAGAATGAATATTGAATATGTGTTTTAAGTCAAGGTACATTTATCTGTAGTTGTTCCTCATCAAAACTGCAGTATCTATATTTAGATATCAGATGCTAAATGTATTTCTCTCTAAATAGAATTTAGAGAGAAAAAATGAGTTATACAAAGATAGACCCTAAACAATTAAGAATCCTTCTGAATTTTTTAAGACAGTATGAAATCTTTCCCTTACCCCTGTTTGCAGTATAAATGAAATTGAGGTTGACTTTCCAAATAATTATTTACAGGAAAACGATAGAATTCACATTTGATACTGTGAGAAGTCAAATAATAGAATTCTAGGGTTGAGATACCTGTGCTACAACCTAAACCATTAAGTCCTGTATCTTGGAGGGTGGTATTTGTCAGTACTTTTTCAAAGATCCCCAGGTACTTCCAATGTGGAGTTCAATTACTTATCTTTTTTAAAAATTAAATCGTGTAAGTAAAAAAACTTTCTTGTCAGGTGTTGAGGGAACTCTTGGTAACCAGAATGTTTTAAAAATTTAGTTTTTGTGTACTAATTTTTAAAATGTATGGTGTCTTGTGGAGAAGTTAAAAAGGTAGAACACTGTCTGGGATGGAGACTTAAGAATTATTTAAATTTATTAAAATGGTACACTTGATGTAAAATTTGAAAGTAGAAATTACTGTTGAAACTAATACTGTTGAATCTGGTTTTCTGTTTCTGGCCTACCGTATCTAAAGCACTCTAAACAGGTCACTCACTTGCTTTATCCTTATTTTAATGAGCTTCTGAGGTGAAGTTTCTGTAACCTCATGTTGTCTCCTGTTTGTCACAAAGATTCTTCATGTCTTACCTAAACTGCTTTGTTTACACTCTATGTTTGGAGATGTAGGTAGGCCATGTGATCATTGATGTGAGTATACACACTCATACACTATCCCCCACGCTCGCCCGTCACACAGTTTAGAGCCTTCTCATCATTCTCGTAGATAGTTTTATAAGTCTGAATAGCCTAATTTAGATAAACGTTCTTCATAGTTCAATTCGAAAACTCTCCATTTTGAGTGCTTGTTTAGGTTTTAATATAAAGGAAACATTTTACATGAGGAATCATTGTTTTGCTAACCTTACTGACAAAAAGAAATAGTGATGAGGAAATGACTAAAACCAGTTCAGACAGTATTGAGCATGCAGATTCTACAAGGATTGAGCACAGACACATGTGGAGAAGTCAGCTCTGAAAAGAGTTTTGGATCACCTTCAGGTATAGATGGATGAAGTTACCGATGTGTTTTCAGTTGGAGAGGCAGAGTGTTGAGGAATTTTATACCTATTGTGTTGTATTTTTCTGTCAGGTGAGCATTAGGCCATCTTGATTTTCTGTAGGATGGAGATAATATTGGGCCCCGTAATGAAGTGCTGAAGTTTTGAGATAGTATTTGAACTGCGTTGGTGATCTTTATAATTTTAGTAAATTTACTTATTATTAAAGCATGTTGTTCAATTATCCTGTTCAAATAATTGGATTTTTAAGTGTATTTACTTGACTTTTCAGAAAATGTTTAAATTGATTCTGTGAGGTAGGAAAGTGACTATAGGTTTATCTATATGTGTTTTTGATAGTCAAGATGAAGTAATTGTCATAATTGTGACATTGAATCCATTAGAAGTGAAATAATATAATTGGTGCAAATACTGTGCTAGTGATAAACTATGAGTGGTGAGAATGAAACAGATTCTTCCCAATTTGAAATTTCATATTCTGGTAGGGCAGGCTGATTACATGTGAGGATATTTTAAACACTTGATTGAATTTCTCCAAATTTTATATAAAATAATGAGTATCCAATTGTAATCAGTAGTAAATAAAAACTGGAATGTTTGACTTAACTCTGAGCTCAGCCGCTAAGCCACTGTGGAGAAACTAAGGTTTGGAATGGCAGCCACATAGTTAGAGAAGATTTTAGGAAACCGGAATTGAGTACATTGAAATAAATAAGACTAATGAGGTGATTCAGATATATTTCAAATGCAGAAGGTAGTGCTCATGTACCAATCAGTAGTTTTTGATGAGAACAGTAGAAGGCTTGATCTTCAGCTGCACTCTGAGGGATTTTAGACTAGTTTGTTAGTTTATTCATTGAGAGTTGTTTGCCTGCTATGTAGAGGCACAATGCCAGGATTGAGAGATGGATTTGTGAGCAGTACAGACACAGTTCCACCATCATCAAGCTTATGTTCCAGGAGGGAGAAGGACATTAAACAACATTTTATCATATGGCTGTGCTTCAGTGGAGAATTTCTGTGGGTGCTATGAGACCGTATTAGAGAGGAAAAGTGTGAGAAAGAGCAGTGTAAGATGGTGGCAAAACATTAGGATGGGTGACGGAATACCTCTGTGAATTAATCAGGCCTCTTTAAAAATCCACCCTTCCCAAACTTCCAAATCAACTCATTTGTTCATTGTTGAAAATCCACAAAACCAAAATGAAGCGAATAAGAATCTTTGATACTTCTATTACATAGAGATAATCACTAGTTTGTTAGAAGGCCTTAAAAATTAAATGCATTTTCATCTTTATAAGGTGACTGGGAAATTTCATTTCTAGACCTGGAATTTATGGTTGTTGTTTCTCTGACTAATGCTGCTGTATAAAGAAGAGTAATTATAATGATACTACTGTAACACCTTGCTATAGCCCACTTAATAATTGCTTGATGAATTATGTAAATGAATGTTCATTCATAGTCCAAAGCAAATAGTTTTTTGAGATGTTAAGTATAACAGGTACTATACATGCTTTTTTACATAATAAAATGGTAATGAATTTATTTTTACATAATAAAATGGTATATATTTATTTTTCTAGGTGAATATAATTTAACAGCATGATAGTTAATATTTGTGTACCAAATAGAGTTAATGATTTTTATTATAGCCCTGTATAAATTTAAATAATGGATAGACCTTGCATAATCCAGTAGTTTGAGTAAAATTATCTTTATTTTTGACATGTTCTTTTCATGAATTTCTGTGTCTTTCTACCACTAAATTGCTGATATTCATTAACTTTCCACTGGATCTTTTTTGCTACCATTAGTGAATGAATGCAATTTAATGTTTTATGTGACCATTTAGCCCTTTAAATATTGAAATACACTAAAGCAACAGGGGTGTTTTTACTTTTCATGTAACAATTGTCTTCTTACCTTTAAAAAAGTAGCTTCTTAAATAATAGTTAACATTTTATGGTATATTTGTTAGAGATTTTCCTTATTGAGGAAAATCAAGGGATTGAAGTCTTCCCCTTTGCTTTAATTTTAATCTCTTTCCCCCACTTTTATGAAGTGGTGCTTAAAACTGGGGGAGTTTATTGAGAAATTATTATGACTTTTTTTTTTTTTTTGACGGAGTTTTAGTCTGTCACCTAGGCTGGAGTGCAGTGGCACGGTCTCGACTCACTGCAACCTCTTGTCTCCTGGGTTTAAGTGATTCTCCTGCCTCAGCCTCCGGAGTAAGTGGCATTGCAGACACATGCCATCTACACCTGGCTAATTTTTGTATTTTTAGTAGAGATAGGGTTTCACCACGTTGTCTAGGGTGGTCTGAACTCCTGACCTCAGATGATCTGCCCGCCTCAGCCTCCCAAAGTGTTGGGATTACAGGTAAGAGCCACCACGCCCGGTGAGAAATTATTTTATGTATACAGGATTATCCTTTGATATTATCATTTATACATTATAAAGAAGGTGCTGTTTTTGCAGTGCCAATAGTCCCAATAGACCAGTGAGTTCTCTCTATTAAGTATAATCCTCCCAGAACTTGGGATTTGTGGTTGCCATGTTGCCACTGGTGAGGTTAGAGTCTGCATAATAGCTGAGCTGAGCAAATTCTTCCATGGCCCTTAGCAGGCACAGAAGAAATCGTGCAGGTCACCTCTGGGTCAGGAACTCATACAGAAGATAATGCTGCCTTGGCTCCTGGCATGGTGGGTTGGGCTGGCCCTTGTCTCTGGATGCTTCAAATGAGACGCATTGGCAACTGTCCAAATTGGAAATAAACTTCTCAGGTTCCAGGCCTCCCTTGGCTCTGAGGACTGTGTACGGGAGACAGCAGCATCTGGTGTGGATGCCTGCTTTACCAAAGATCAGTGTCCAACCTTGAGGGCTGTGCTGCTTATCTGTTGACAGTTGGGGAGCAGATTGCCAAATACAAGTCAGGAGGTGTTATGACCTATAAAAGGGTCTTCTCCTTTTCCAGTTAGGCTGCTCAGGGCTTCAGCTATATTCAGTTGTTCAATTTTATTTTGTTATTGTTTAACAATTCTGATGTCTAGTTAAAGTTTTAGTAATGTGTTAGTTTGAGGGAATATGGTCTGAATCACAAATCCATAGAGCTACCATTATGCAGGAATGGAAAGTGGCTTTTTAATGGAGTTGACTAATCTGTTCCTAATATGAGTAATTACTGATATTTACAAGGTGGCTTGAATCCTGATAGGCACACTGGTGTTTTTTGTTTTGTTTTTGTGGAATGCAAAGCATATCATTTCTTTAAGATTTTATTCTAGTCATCTTTTAATACTCCGTTCACAATGGAGTTCCTGTGTCCTGGGCCTTGTCCTTCACTGCTCCCCCGAACACCATTTCTATGCCTACTTTATGTCAGTGCTGTAAATATTGCTGTACATTGTGGTGTACTTGTCTTTCTCGTTTTGTAAGTTGTAAATGCTTGATTTTATTCTTGTATCTTCAGGGCCTAGTACTTTTCCCTGTTATAATAGATGCTCCACAAATGTCTATTCAATAAATAATTTTATGCTGTGCACTGTGAATATATTGTCACTTCTTTTAAAAATTGTTTTCTCCAAACATAAATTCTAGGCCATCCCATCAACGTAAAATTTCTCAGTGGTGGTAAGATTGGGCTAGTCAAGGACTTAATGAACCAGGGAACTTATAATATTATTTTTTAAAAAAGAATATTAGCAGCAATGGTTAGAAAGGGTGAAAGCCCCATAAATCTTTTTGAATAACATCTGTTTACATTGTGTTCATTTTAAATTAATCAACTAAAAAGTGAATGCATCCTTTTGCCAACCAGAAATCAAAATAATGCAGTGGTTGGCGTTCCCCTAGGCCACCACCTGGTTGTTCTTCTCTATTTAGAAACTAAGCACTACTATCATTTTGGTGTACATATGTCTGTCTTTTACTATTACTTACATTTTTAGTCTTGTAGAAAAGCGCAGTGTGTGTGTGTGTGTGTGTGTGTGTATGTGTGTTTTGGTAGAGATGGGGTCTTGCTGTGTTTCCCAGGCTTGTCTCAAATTCCTGGCCTCAAGCATTCCTCCCACCTTGGCCTCCCAAAGTGCTGAAACTCTAGGCCCGAGCCACTGCGCCTGGCCTTGTATGTGTTTTTTTGTTTGTTTTTTTAACATGACAGATCTTGTACTCCACAAAATGTTTTACAATTCTGCTTTTTAATGTAACAATAGCTCATGTTGGAAAATAAAGACCCACCTTACTTTAAAAAATTCATAACTCTGTCCAGATACAGCATAGTTTATGAAACCTTTTTTTTACCGATAGGCATTCAGATCATTTGTGGTTTTTCCTCTCTTGACAGTGCTTCAGCAGATGTCCTTGGTGTGTACTAAGAAATGCTGGTTCAGAGGATTTACCAGTTTATAGTCTCCAAGTGAGGACACTCAATGTGACAGGTTTTTAATTTTCGTAACTATGATGGATGGGAAAAGTATCTCATTGTTAAATATATTAATATCTTTCTTAAGGGTAAATATCAGAATTTACGCTTGTGCCTTCAGGGCTTAGTACTCCCAAGCTCAAGTGATAAAGATGGATAAAATATGGTTTTCTGGCATAATTCTTTACACAAATGTGACTGGCTGTTTGAAACACAGATTTTGTGTTTAAAAGATTTTTTAAAAAGTTTGTGATTTCTTTCTTTCTTTTTCTTTTCTTTTCTTTCTTTTTTTTTTGAAACAGGGTCTCACTGTGTCACCTGGACTGCAGTGCAGTGGCACAATTTCAGTTCACTGCAACTTCGACTTCCTGGGCTCAGATGATCCTGCCACCTCAGTCTTCCCAGTTGCTGGGACTACAGGTGTATGCCACCACACCCAGCTAATTTTTGTATTATTATTATTTTTTTTGTGGAGACGAGGTTTCGCCATGTTGCTCAGGCTGGTCTCAAACTTCTGGGCTCAAGCAATCTGCCCACCGTGGCCTCCCAAACTGCTAGAATTACAGGCACGAACCACTGCACCCAGCCAAGTTTGTGATTTTATATGAAGAAACACTTATTCCCTCCCCCCAATTCATTTTAGTTTAGCTTTATTTGACTTATAATACAAAGAAAAAAGTATTCTTTGTTCTTCAGTTTCCAGAATGAAATTATTTGAAGGCCAAGACCTTGGGAGACAGTTTCAAACTTGAAGAAAACACAAGTTTGTTTAGTACAGCATAGAATCAAGACACCTATTATATTCTGATTTAGAGAAATGGATATTTTGGTTGTTAGTTACTTATCTTTTTTTTTTTTTTTTT
>NW_012115300.1:318061-321497 GCF_000951035.1 Colobus angolensis palliatus | reverse complement strand
TTTTTTCTTTTTTTAAATATTTAACTAAAAAAAAAAATAGAGGCCAGCTGTGGTGGCTCATGCCTGTAATCCCAGTATTTTGAGAGGCTGAGACAGGAGAATCCTTTGAGTCCAGGAGTTCAAGACCAGCCTGGGCAACATAAATCCTATCTCTACAAAAATAAAAATGAAAAAATAAAAAAATCAGCTGGGTATGGTGGCCATGCGTGTAGTCCTAAGCTCCTTGGGAGGCCGAGGTGGGAAGATTGCTTGAGCCCAGGAGGTTGAGGCTACAGTGAACCATAATCTTGCCACTGCATTCCAGGCTCTGTGACAGAGTGAGACTTTGTCTCCAAAAAAAAAAAAAAAAGAGATAGGATTTGGCTACATTGTTCAGTCTGGTCTCCAGCTCATGACCTCAAGTGATCCTTCTATCTTGGCTTCCCAAAGTGCTGGGATTACAGACATTCGCCACTGTGCCTGGTATAAATTCTTAATAAAAAATGAGGCCAGGTGCAGTGGCTCACGCCCCTAATCCCAGCACTTTGGGATGCCGAGGTTGTCAGATCATCTGAGGTCAGGAGTTTGAGAACAGCCTGGCCAACATGGTGAAACCCCATCTCCGTTAAAAATGCAAAAATTAGCCAGGTGTGGTGGCATGTGCCTGTGATCCCAACTACTTGGGAGGCTGAGGCAGGAGAATCGCTTGAACCCGGGAGTGGAAGTTGTAGTGGGCCAAGATTACACCACTGCGTTCCAGTCTGGGTGACAGAGTGAGATTCCGTCTTAAAAAAAAAACAAAAACAAAAACAAAATTCTTAATGAAAACTGCTGTTTTAAAGAAATGCATTTTAAGACACCATATTTGTTTTAATTGACTGAGTTGTCTTTCATTTTTGATACTTTATTGTAAAGTGTCATTTTCACTTCAGGAACTATGTATTGTGTTCATTAACTTTAGTGTTTTCTTTTTTTAAATTCTTTTTCTACGGTTGTTTAAAAAGAAAAGTAGAAAGAAAAAGATTTTATGCTTTAGTCATTTCATGTGGTAATTATTACAGATCTCTCGTTTCTCCCTTGCCTATTCGTTTAGTTTACAGTGCTAAATGACTTACCTTTTTCTTAACCAGTTTATTGCTCTAGCTTGTTAACACTTTTCATTCTTGCTCTGTTATCCCATCTCTAGATTCAAGTTTCCTTTCTCTTCTTTCCCTTTTCCCTTTTAAGCCTGTTTTTATGTGTCCTGGTTTTCTTGCCTCGTATCTGTTATTGCTGTGTGTACTATCTCTTAAGCTGGAAACAAATTCTCTGTTTGGCCAAGGATTCTGGATTCTGATTGTCTTCATGGACTTCTTTGAAATCTACTTGTTGCAAAATAATTGGGTAATGGGGGCTGGAGGTCTAGAAAAAAAAATTGGTAGTGGCAAAGATCATTATTAAAGTAGCACACTTTAAATATGTGACGTGGCCAGGCGTGGTGACTCATGCCTGTAATCCCAGCACTTTGGGAGGCTGAGGGGGGTGGATCATCTGAGGTCAGGAGTTGGAGACCAGCCTGGCCAACATGGCAAAAACCCTGTCTCTACTAAAAAATACAAAAATTAGCTGGGTGTGGTGGTGCACGCCTGTAATCCCAGCTACTTGGGAGGCCAAGACAGAAGCATCACTGTAACCCAGGAGGCGGAGATTGCAGTGAGTCGAGATCGTGCCATTGCGCTCCAGCCTGGGTGACAGAGCGAGACTCTATTTCAGAAATAAATAAAATAAATAAATATGTGATGTGAAAATGTTTCTTAATATTAATTTTTTTGTTTTTTATAGAGACAATGTCAGGTATATGCTGGATTTGAAGTTTTATGAAGATAAACTAATAATGATATACATCTGTTCCCCCAGAAACTTTAATCTTCTCTGAAATTTTGTTTGTTACAGGTTTTAACTGAACATAGAGCTATGTTTAGACATTTAGGTTAAAGAGGGCATTTACTACTCATCCCTTCAATCAACAAATATTTAATAATTCCCTATATATGATATACTGTGTTAGATACTGGCTGCTTGTGAATAAGCAGTATGTAATTCTGGTCCTTAAACTCTAAGGAGAGATTAAACTTTTTTTTTTTTTAGAGATAGAGTCTTGCTCTATCACCCAGGCTGGAGTGCAATGGCTTGATCTCGGCTCACTGCAGCCTCCGCCTCCCAGGTTCAGTGATTCTCCTGCCCCAGCCTCCCGAGTAGAGTAGCTGGGACTATAGGCGTGGACCACCATGCCTGGCTAATTTTTGTATTTTCAGTAGAGACAGGGTTTCACCATGTTGGCCAGGTTGGTCTCAAACTCCTGACCTCAAGTGATCTGCCTACCTCAGCTTCCCAAAGTGCTGGGATTACAGGCATAAGCCACCATGCCCAGCCGAGAATGAAATTTACTAACAAAATTGGACCTTGGGCTATGTCTAAAAGGTCAGTAAAATTGATTATTTTGACAATAAAGTAGAAAACAAAGCAGAGAGAGACTAATGCTGTGTAAAGTTAAAAGTGGGTTCATAGAAAGGGGTACCTAATCCTGAGAAGGGTTAGGGTGAATGACTTCAAGGAGGAGAGATTTGCTTAATTTTTGAAGCAGAGAATAGAAATACAATACAGGAAGAATAGGGGAAGAGGTCTTTCTGGTAGGAGTGCAAATTGTGTGCATGGAATGGTGACTCTTCAGTGGTGTTTGTGCACAGCATACATGCTACGTGTAGAGGATACCCTTGGAGAATTTGACCCATTCTGTAACAGTGAAAGGGATATTGTTTGAGTGCCTCCATCTCCAGCATGGAGTTGACACGTTGATCTCTGCTGGGGATAACTCAGCTTTCCAGGTTTTCAAGGTTGTGTGTGTTTCCTCCAGTGTCGTTTGGAGAAACTTTTTCTATTCAAGATAAGACAAAGGGGGCTCGGCAGGTGGCTCATGCTTGTAATCCCAGCACTTTGGGAGGCTGAGGCAGGCAGATCACAGGAGTTCAGAGACCGGCCTGGCCAATATAGTGAAACCCCGTCTCTACTAAAAATACAAAAATTAGCTGGGTGTGGTGGGTACCTGTAGTCCCAGCTATTCGGGCAGCTGAGGCAGAAGAATCACTTGAACCTGGGAGGCGGAGCTTGCAGTGAGCCAAGATCGCGCCACTGCACTCCAGCCTGGGTGACAGAGTGAGACTCCGTTTCAAAAAAAAAAAAAAAAGAAAGATAAGACAAAGGGATGGGGGAGTAGCGTGTCACCTAAACCACACGTGGATAGATGAGGACTGGTGCTGGAGTTCAGAGTGAAACTAATTATTCTGAGTAACCTTACTCTAAATATTATAGTGAGGTGAGTCATATAAAGTATGGGCAGGAAATTGAGATGACTTTGGGATGGGTTGCACAGTTCTTTGGCTCAATGAAATTTTCAAAAAACATTTTCCTCTGCATTTTG
>NW_012115300.1:309994-312481 GCF_000951035.1 Colobus angolensis palliatus | reverse complement strand
ACAGGCATAAGCCACCATGCCCAGCCGAGAATGAAATTTACTAACAAAATTGGACCTTGGGCTATGTCTAAAAGGTCAGTAAAATTGATTATTTTGACAATAAAGTAGAAAACAAAGCAGAGAGAGACTAATGCTGTGTAAAGTTAAAAGTGGGTTCATAGAAAGGGGTACCTAATCCTGAGAAGGGTTAGGGTGAATGACTTCAAGGAGGAGAGATTTGCTTAATTTTTGAAGCAGAGAATAGAAATACAATACAGGAAGAATAGGGGAAGAGGTCTTTCTGGTAGGAGTGCAAATTGTGTGCATGGAATGGTGACTCTTCAGTGGTGTTTGTGCACAGCATACATGCTACGTGTAGAGGATACCCTTGGAGAATTTGACCCATTCTGTAACAGTGAAAGGGATATTGTTTGAGTGCCTCCATCTCCAGCATGGAGTTGACACGTTGATCTCTGCTGGGGATAACTCAGCTTTCCAGGTTTTCAAGGTTGTGTGTGTTTCCTCCAGTGTCGTTTGGAGAAACTTTTTCTATTCAAGATAAGACAAAGGGGGCTCGGCAGGTGGCTCATGCTTGTAATCCCAGCACTTTGGGAGGCTGAGGCAGGCAGATCACAGGAGTTCAGAGACCGGCCTGGCCAATATAGTGAAACCCCGTCTCTACTAAAAATACAAAAATTAGCTGGGTGTGGTGGGTACCTGTAGTCCCAGCTATTCGGGCAGCTGAGGCAGAAGAATCACTTGAACCTGGGAGGCGGAGCTTGCAGTGAGCCAAGATCGCGCCACTGCACTCCAGCCTGGGTGACAGAGTGAGACTCCGTTTCAAAAAAAAAAAAAAAAGAAAGATAAGACAAAGGGATGGGGGAGTAGCGTGTCACCTAAACCACACGTGGATAGATGAGGACTGGTGCTGGAGTTCAGAGTGAAACTAATTATTCTGAGTAACCTTACTCTAAATATTATAGTGAGGTGAGTCATATAAAGTATGGGCAGGAAATTGAGATGACTTTGGGATGGGTTGCACAGTTCTTTGGCTCAATGAAATTTTCAAAAAACATTTTCCTCTGCATTTTGAATCTGACCTTGTGCTGGGGATTTTGTTTGAAGTTAGTGATAGACTGAAATGCAATTACTATTCATTACCTTAATACACATTAATTACCTTAATGTGTATCAGTTTAAAATAGTTTTATATTGTCATAGATTTTGTGGATTTATCTTGGTTTCTTATACCAAGATAAATTCACCTTATACCGTCTTATACCTTCTCTTACCCTTATATTCAAGATTCTTATTGCTGCTGCTTCCACAGAATTTTTTTTTTAATTCTTTTTTTTTGGAGGGGACAGGACAGCATGACTGTATTTTTTTTTTTAATTATTTACAGCTGGTTAAAAGGAAAAATGGAAAGAAAAAGGTTCATACTTGAGTCATTTCATGTGGTGATTATTACAGATCTCTAATTTCTTCCTTGCCTGCTATTCATTTAGTTTTCAGTGCTGAATGTCTTACCGTTCTCTTAACCAGTTTGTTGCTCTGCTTGTTACACTTTTCATTGTTGCTGTTATCGCATCTCTAGATTCAAGTTTCCTTTCTCTTCTTTCTCTTTTTCCTTTTTAGCCTGTTTTCATGTGTCCTTGTTTTCTTGCCCTTTATCTATTATTGCTGTGCATGCTGTCTCTTAAGCTGAAAACAAATTCTGTCTGGCCAAGGGTTCTGACTTTGTGGATGGACCTCTCTGAAATTTACTTGTTGCAAATTTAGCTTTTCACAAAAGAACAAGTGATAGTCCTTGATAATCCTCAGGTAGCTAGTTAGCTTTTTTTTTTTTTTTTTGAGAAGACAAGGTCTTGCTTTGTCACCCAGGCTGAAGTGCAGTGGCATGATCACAGCTCACTGCAGCCTTGATCTCCTAGACTCAAGTGATCCCCCCACCTCAGTCTCTGGAGTAGCTGAGACTACAGGCATGCGCCACCACGCCCAGCTAATTTTTAATTTTTTTTTTTGTAGAGATGTGGGTCTTGCTATGTTGCCCAAGCTGGTCTTGAACTCCTGGGCTCAAGCAATCCTCTTCCCTTGCCCTCCCAAAGTTCTGGGTTTACAGGTATTAACCACCTAGCCTGGCCTCCCAGAGAGATTTTTAGTCTTTCTTTCCTCAGAGTGCCTCTAGTTTTCTCCTAAAGTTTTAATTTCTCTGTCCTTTGAAAAATAGCCTATAGGTACAAGGTCTTGTTTTGATTTTGAATGGGGAATTTTGCCTGGGTCACATGGTTGGGTTCACTGAACCGGTAACCCAACTTGTGGAAATTAGGACGTTGAAGTAGACTTGTTAAGTGGGGCTTTCAGCATTTCTCCCTTTTTCTCTTCTGGTATTTTGGTGATGGCTCACAGGGTAGAGGTCTTTATTTTAATAATGAAATATTTTCCAAAAGGGATAGTTTCCACCTCTGAGATGGCGTTTGATATCTTTTTTTTTTTTTTTTTTTTTTT
>NW_012115300.1:302017-309259 GCF_000951035.1 Colobus angolensis palliatus | reverse complement strand
TTAAGGATAGATGCCTGGAAGTGAAAATACTGGGTCAAAAAGTCTAAACTTTCTTATGACTCTTAATATATATGCATAGAGTCATGTTACTTTTCTTTTTTTTTTTTTTTTTTTTTTTTTTGCCATTTAAAATATCCCACTTGCCTCATTAGTGCTGACACATACCGTCATTAGTAAGGGCCTTGGGCTGTGTCTAAAAGGTCAATAACATTGATTATTTTGACAATTAAGTCAGGGTTCCTCTATTAATGCCTAGGATTAATGCCTATCATTTTGATGATCGTTTAGTGTTTGCAGGCATTGGTTTAGACCACAATTTATATGTGAAGTTTTTAAGGTGAGGGGAGCAAAAAGGTAGGCTGTGTATTAGGAAGAGGTCAGATTTCTGCCTTATGGTTGATGGGATGAGGAAAGAAGTTTTGAATATAGTTCTTGTTTATCAGAGTTTGCCTTAAGGGGGATCATGGTGGAAGGACTTTTTAATTATTATTTATTTATGTATTTATTTATTTTTGAGACAGAGTCTCGCTCTGTCACCCAGGCTGAAGTGCGGTGGCACCATCTCTGCTCACTACAACCTGTGCCTCCCAGGTTCAAGTGATTCTCCTGCCTCAGCCTCCCGAATCACAGGCGCGTGCCACCGTGACCGGCTAATTTTTTGTATTTTTAGTAGAGAATGGGGTTTCACCGTGTTAGCCAGGATGGTCTCCATCTCCTAACATCGTAATCCGCCCACCTCAGGCTCCCAAAGTGCTGGGATTACAGGCATAAGCCACTGCTCCCAACCAGGACTGTTTATATGAGTGGCATGAGAGATCCTGAATGGGGGAGATTTTATTTGAGGGGCTGGGAATTGGGAGGAAAGCTTGAAAAAAAAAATAGGATTGGGCACAGAGAATGGAGGTGAAGTTGAAAGCCAGAATTAGGAGTGTAATAGAATCAGGCTGGGGAAAGCCTGCATTCCATAGGATGTGGCAGTATAGAGAAGAGCAAAGTGAAAGAGAAGTTTGCTGGGCTCGGTGGCACATGCCTGTAATCCCAGCACTTTGGGAGGCTGAGGCGGGCAGATCACGAGGTCAGGAGATTGAGACCATCCTGGCTAACACAGTGAAACCCCATCTCTACTAAAAAAATACAAAAACAAAATTAGCTGGGCGTGGTGGCAGTTACTTGTAGTCCCAGTTACTCGGGAGGCTGAGGCAGGAGAATGGCGTGAACCCAGGAGACGGAGCTTGCAGCAAGCCGAGATCGTGCCACTGCACTCCAGCCTGGGCGACAAGCGAGGCTCCGTCTTAAAAAAAAAAAACAAAAAAAAAAGCAAAGAAAAAGATGAGGGTGGAGCAGAGGAATAAAGTATCAGCTGAAGATTGAGGGGTATAGCTTTAGTTTGAAACTTTGTTAGAAACTGAAAGTGATTTGTGGTTTAATTTGTTAATCCTTGGAATTGGTGGGGAGCAGGGTAATGATGTAAGTAGTTACTTTATAATTCATTATGCTTTTAGTATTCAGTGCACACTTTTATTTGTTCTCCAAATGTGGATTTATATAGTGTTTTAAGTAAATGTAAATTTTCATTTATTCATCTAGTCATTTATTCAGGGGATATTTTATCGAGCGTCAACTGTATGTCAGGCTCTTACAATTCAGGAAAAGGGAGAGAGAGGGATGTACATTAATTGCTGTCTGTTCTATTGCTGGGCAAACAGAGGAATGAATTGAGTATAATGTACAAGTTATATTGGTTTTATATGTAGCTTTTCCCAGGCTAATCTTTTGAAGCACAGAGTAGCAAGCTTTCTCCTATTTAAAAAGAAAGTCATAAGAATAGCTGGAAATTATGCTGAAATGTATTCTTTTGGAGGAAGAAGTATAGTGTAGTAATTAAGAATACAAGTTCTTAATTTGTCAAATTTATACAGAGGTTCCTTTGTGATTAATGTTGCTTTGGATCCTGGTTTTTTGTTTTGTTTTGTGTTTTGGTCTTTTTTTTTTTTTTTGAGACTGGGTACGGCTGTGTTGTCCACACTAGACTGCAGTGGCTATTCACAGGCGTGACTGCAGCCTGGAAATCCTGGGCTCAAGCAATCCTCCTGTGGAGCTGGGAATATAGGCACGTGCTACCACTGCCTGACTTTTGGGTTCTGTGTTAGTTTTTTTTTTCCTGTTGTGAGGTCATGAAGATGATCTCCTATACAAACTTATAGAAGCTTTATTGTTTGCTTTTCACATGTAATTTATGACCCACCTATATATAATTTTTGTATATGATGTGTAGGACTCAAATTTTATTTTTTACCCCCAAGTGGATATCCAGTTGTCCCTGTAGCATTTATTGAAGAGTTCGTCTTTCCCCATTATCTGCATTGCCTACTTTTGTTGTAAATTAAATCCACTAAATATTTATATGTTTTTTTTTTAAATTAAAACACTTTTTTTTTTCTTTTTTTTTGAGATGGAGTCTTGCTCTGTTGCCCAGGCTGGAGTGTAGTGGTGCAATCCTGGCTCATTGCAACCTCTGTCTCCCAGGTTCAAGCGATTCTTCTGCCTCAGCCTGCTGAGTAGCTGAGATTACAGGCACCTGCCACCATGCCCAGCTAAATTTGTGTGTGTGTATGTGTTTAGTAGAGACAGGGTTTCACCATGTTGGCCGGGCTGGTCTCGAACTCCTGACTTCAGGTGATCTGCCTGCTTTGGCTTCCCAAAGTGCTGAGATTACAGGTTTGAGCTACTGTGCCCAGCCTACATGTTTATATATATAAATCTTTGCTCTTTTTCCTTGGTCTGTCTATTCATGCACTGTTACCACACTGTTTTATTGTAGCTTTATAGTAAATCTTTTCTTCCTGTCTAGGTCTTCTTGAAGAATGTCTTGGCTATTCTTGGCCTCTACATTTCTGCATACATTTTAGAATAAGCTTGTCAAGTTCCCCGAAGAAAATCTGTTGAAATTTTAATTGGGATTGCATTTAACCTGGAGATCGTGTTGGAGAGAATTGACATTTTCAGTAGTATTGAGTCTTCTCACTTTAGATCATAGTGTGTTGCTTACTTTAGTTAGGTCTTTGTTAATTTAATAATGTTTTATAGTTTCTTTGTAGTATTCTTATATATTTTTTCTTATTTTTATTTTGCTGTTAATTTCATATTTCCAGAAGGGCTGCAAGGGCTGTACTGTACAATGAATTCCTGCATACCCTTTACCCAGATTTCTCAGATGAACACCTTACCACATTTTCTTTATCTTTTTCTCTTTCTCTGTACATATACATACATATATACATGTCTTGAACAACTGTTTTTCTGAACTTTTTGACAAGTTGACATGCTGCCCCTTTACCCCTAAATACTTCAGTGTGTATTTCTTGATAGCAGAATCATTATCTCACCTGACCATAGGTAACAGTTATCACTACTATAATTTAAAATCTGCAGACCATATTCGGAGTTCACAAGTTGTCTAAAGCATGTCATTCATAGCAAAGATAAGTCCCAGATTATGCGTTGCATTCGCTTGTTATGTGCTTTAGTCTCGTGTCATCTGGAATAGTTATTTATCTTTCTTTGTGTTTCATGACCTTAAAATTTTTGAAGAGTTCAGGCCATTTATTTTGTAAAGATGCTGCTACACACCCATTAGAAAGGCTAAACTTTTTTACACTTATACTACTAAATGCTAGCAAGGATGTAGAACCGTTGGAACTCTCATATGCTGCTTACCATACTGTTGGGAATCCTACTCCCAGGTATTTATCCAAGAGCAGTGTCTACATAGAGACTTACGTGTGAATATGTGTAGCAGCTTTATTAATAATTGCATCAAATTGGAAACATTCCAGTACCTGTCAGCAAATCAACAGATAAGCAAATAACCCCATGCAGTGGAAAACTACTCAGCAGTAAATAGAACCCAACCACTGATAGCCACAACAGCATGGATGAATCTCACAAGCGTTATGCTAAGTAAAAGACACCAGAACTCAGGAATATATGATTCCATATATATGAAATTCTAGAATGGGCAAAACTAATCTCCATAGTAACAGAAATCAGATAAGTGGTGGCCAGGAGCTAAGAAAGGCAAATGAAATTGACTACAAAGGGAGCATGAGGGAACTTTTTGGAGGAATGGAACTATTCTATATCTTTTTTTTTTTGGAAACAGTCTTGCTCTGTTTCCCAGGCTGGAGTGCAGTGGCACAGTCATGGCTCACTGCAGCCTTAACCTTCTGTGCTCAAGTGATCCTCCCACTTCAGTTTCCCGAGTAGCTGGGACTACAGGTATGCACCACCATACCCAGCTAGTTTTAAGTTTTTTTGTAGGGTTAGGAGTCTCACTCTGTTGTCCAGGATTGTCTTGCACTCCTGGGCTCAAGTGATTCTCCTACCTTGGCCTCCCAAACTTGTGAGATTACAGTTTCAGCCACCATGCCTGGCCTATTTTGTATCTTGAACTGTACTCCTAAGAAGTTGAATTTTACTGTATGTAAATTATACCTCAACAAATGTGACTTTAAAAAATCATTAGAATTTGGCACATTAACAGTGCAAAAGTTTCCAGCCTGGGAAACATGGCGAAAAAAATACAAAAGATTAGCTGGGTGTGGTGGTGGGTGCTTGTGGTCCCAGCTACTTGGAAGGCTGAGGTGGGAGTATTGCTTGAGGCTGGGAAGTGGAGGCTGCAGTGAGCCCAGATTGTGCTGCTGCACTCTGACCTGGGTGACAACCTGGGTGACAGAGTGAGACCTCCTCTCGAACAAAAAACTCGACAACAACAAAACAGTGCAGAAGTTTGATAAAATTCGGCAGGCAATTGTGATTTTAAAAACCCTTGAGCTCATATACAGCAAAATGTACACAAATAGTCATATTAATTTTGGGAAAATATTGGGTAAATAAAATATATAAGTAAAGTTGAATTCACATTTTATGGCATAAATATGTAGGACTAAAAATTCGGTTTTGATGCCTATTTGAATATTTCTGGAGTATCTAGGATATAGTTAGTTCAGCAAGTTGTCTGTGGTGCACTCGAAACCTCTCGGTGCATGCGACATTTATAGAGGGTTTACTGTGTCCTTGGCTTGAGGGATAGATGCATATGAATCAGATATCCCCACCATCAGGGTGCTTCAGTTTAGTGGGAAGAACGTAAGTAAATACAAGCAATATCATTTTTTTCAGGATCTGGTGGAAGAGTGTGTAGGGGACACAGTGGGAATAAAGGTGAGAAAGGCTGGTGGGTGGAGATTGGGCTGAGGCAGGAGAAGCTCAGGGAAAGGTGATGCCAGAACGTGGTTCTGGAATGACTTTTTGTTTGTTTGTTTTGAGATGGAGTCTTGCTTGGTTGCCCAGGCTGGAGTGCAGTGGCACGATCTTGGCTCACTGCAACTTCCGCCTCCCAGGCTCAAGTGATTGTTATGCCTTAGCCTCCTGAGTAGCTGGGACTACAGGCACCTGCCACCACACCCAGCTAATTTTTGTATTTTTAGTAGAGAAGGGGTTTCACCATGTTGGCCAGGCTGGTCTTGAACTCTTGACCTCAAGTGGTCCTCCTGCCTTGACCTCCCAAAATGTTAAGATTACAGGCATGAACCACTGCCTCCGGCTTGGAATGATTTTGTCAGAAGAAGCCATTTGAGCTAAAGCGTAGAGATAGGATAAACCTGGAATACTTGGAGGAACTTGGGGCAGTTGAGAGGGCTGGAGAGTGTGGACCTGAGGAAGGAGATGGGAGAAAGGAATTAAGGAAATAAATAAGCATTTGTCATGCTATTAAACACATTTTTCGAAAAGCAAAGGCAACATGATATTCCTTCATATGCAGTGTAACCCCTTCACAAAACCCAAAAATGAACATTATTTGGTATGCTGCAAGTAGGTGTTACTGATGAAATGAAGGGAGATGCTGAGCAGTCTCTGGACTCACTTGCTATTTAGATGTCTAGTTTCAGGTTACCAACCTCAGAGTACTTTCTACCTTTCAAATTTAGGTCCTCAATTCATTACAGTACCAGGTTTCATTGAATCTAAAATACCATGAATTCTAAGGTACACACTTAATATTTAAGGAAGAAAGTCACTGCCAATTAAGTACTGACACATCATCAAATGCTAAATACATCTCAATTTTAAACATATTAATGTGTGAAAAAGTGCCTATTGGAGATATATGGTCTTTCATTTAATCCTCATAACAGATTTCATGTATATATTATCCATTGTATGTCATAGCTTCTCATGGTAATTCTTACTGAATAATCAAACCTGTGGTTGTTCACTCTTCAAATGCTCAATTATACTGGATTGTAATTTAGTTAATTACCTTTTATTGTTAAATATTTATTTCCAAGTTTTTTTCTTTGTTTCGTTTTTCACCTGCCCCTCCCTCTCCTCCTCTTTTTTTTGTTAACTGACACTTCAGAGAATATAAGCTTTTTAAAAATTAATTTTTATTTATAATTGACACATAATTGTACATATTTAGGGGCACAATGTGATATTTCAATGCTTGTATATGTAGTATAATGATCAAAGTATATTTATTACTTTAAACATTTGTCATTTCTTTGTGGTAACAACGTTCAAAATCTCTTTTAGCTATCTTGAAATAAACCCTACATTATTATTTGCTGTATTCACCCTACTGTGTAACAGAATACCAGAATTTATTCTTCCTAACTGTAATGTCGTACCCATTGAACAACCTCTCCTGATCCTCCGCCTGTCCTCCACCCCCTTTCGTTGGTAAGCACTATTCTACTCTCTACTTTTATGAAATCAACTTTTTTAGGTTCCATGAAATGAGTGAGTTCTTACAGTGTTTGTGTTTCTGTGCCTGGCTTATTTTACTTAACATAATGTCTTGTCTTCTAGGTCCATCTTTGTTGCTGCAAATGACAGGATTTCATTCTGCTTTGCGGCGGAATACTTACTATTTACCTGTAGATGGGCGTTTAGGTTGATACTGAGTCTTGTATACATAAACTTTTGATTATTTTCTTAAGGATAGATGCCTGGAAGTGAAAATACTGGGTCAAAAAGTCTAAACTTTCTTATGACTCTTAATATATATGCATAGAGTCATGTTACTTTTCAAAGCTACTATACCAATTTAAGTTGTTTACAGTACTTAAATGTGTAAGTTCCACCTTCATTAGCAGAATATCACAATAAATTTTTTTTCTAATTCTACAGGCAGAAATAGTATCTCTTTTGTTTTTTTTTTTGAGATGGAGTCTTGCT
>NW_012115300.1:292807-301248 GCF_000951035.1 Colobus angolensis palliatus | reverse complement strand
CTCAGCCTCCCGAGTAGCTGGGACTACAGGCACCCGCCACCACGCCCAGATAATTTTGTTTTTGTATTTTTAGTAGAGATGGGGTTTCACTGTGTTAACCAGGATGGTCTCAAATCTCCTGATCTCATGATCCACCCAGCTTGGCCTCCCAAAGTGTTGGAATTACAGGTGTGAACCACCGTGTCCAGCCTAATAGCTGTATTTTCAATTGTAAAGAATAATTGATGCAATTAGAAAATTTTGGAGTCCTGTGAATTTCTAATTTTGATCTGTTGCTTAGTTGTTGATTTTTAAGGTGAGATTTAATGTTTTAAAGAATTATGATTTAATATGTATAACATTTCTTGTCTTTTTAATGCTGGGATAAAATTACCATGATTTCTAACCATTGTAAAGTTGTGGAACTTGATTATCTGAAAATTATTAAAATTATAGTCATATGTGCTAAAAATGTAATAATATGTGCTATTCCAAGTGGTTAAAAAAATCGAGACTTAAAAGGTAAAACAAAGATTCTGCTGTATTCCTTTTGTCTTAAGTTAATTCCATTAGTAAAAAGTACTCAATCAAGGAGACTTTGACTTTCTTCAGCTGATATAAGAATGAAAAAAGATATCTTGATCTTGTGTCATAAAGATCTGTTTGAATACTTGTGAAGCAGAAGTGTTTGGCATGAACATTTAAAAATTGTTACTATTTATTTGTGAATGTTTTAAAATTGTTTAAATTGAACAATTTAAAATTGATTACTTCTGAGCTACGCTCATTCTAGCTATTTTAAACTGGCTTTCAGCAATATGTGTTACAGTGCATACTTGAATCATTTTTTTGGAACAGAAAATTGGATGTTAAGTAATATTTATTAAAATGCAGAATTTTTCTATGGCAAAATATTTCTGCCCGTGGGCTCTGATAGAAACAGATTTTTTAAAGAAAGTAGAGGGGTTGGCACAGTTTAGTTGACAGCCAGTTGATGGACAAAGAGGAGCCTTGTCCTAGTGCTCTGTTATGTGGCTATGGATGAGTCACTTAAATTTCCTGCCTGTTTTCGGTTTTGGAAATGAAAACAATAACACTGGTTATGGATTGTTCATATTATAAAAACAGTTAAATTCTGATGTTCTGCCGAAAAATTGGTTCATCAGTCAATTGTAATTGCTGTTGCTACTTGGTTCTAAGTTTTTAAGTTTTAGATTTAGATGGATTTACTTCATGGCTTGATCCAATCCAGCACATTTTAAATGATTGCACTTTATAGATGTTAATTAGTTACCCTGGATGATGAGATGGGGTTATCAGTATCTTGTTAACAAAAGAAGCTGTTAAATTATTCTCAAGAATATGAGGTGGACTGTATACCTATTTTCTACAAAGGGAAAAAAGGGGAATTTGTGCTGTGGAAACTAAAGATCCCATTTATTTTTGTCATTATGCCAAAAAATAACAACAGTGTTTTTTCTCTCTGGCTTATTCAGAGTGGTAGGGCTTCTTTGAAGTTTCCTGTTTCTACCTCTGCTTTTGTCGAGCTGTAGAAACTCTTCATTTAGAATAAAACATTCACAAATATTGAGAAAGTACTTTTTTTTTGTGGGGTTACCACTAGGTGGTGGATATAATATGTGAGGAACGATCAGCATTAGTAATCGTTCTGATAGTTTCGGGTACTCATTTTTTACGTTGTTGTGTTTTTTCTTTATTGTATATATTTGTGAAACCTAGTTTCTTTTCATAATTATTTTATTTATTTTCTTTAGAGACAGGGTCTTGCTCTGTTGCCCGGGCCAGAGTGTAGTGGTGTGATCATAGCTCACTGCAGCCTTGAGCTCTTGGGCTTAGGTGATTCACCTGTCTTAGCCTCTCAGACAGTTGGGATTACAGGTATATACCACCATACCCAGCTAAATTTTTTTTTTTTTAATTTTTTATAGAGACAGGATCTCATCATGTTGACCAGGTTGGTCTTGAACTCCTGGCCCCAAGTGATCCTCCCACCTCAGTCTCCCGAAGTGTTGGGATTATATGCATGAGCCACTGTGCATAATGATTTTAAATTTTCAGAGATCTCAAAAGATGTTACTGTACCCTGGGATTAGTCCTCTTTCCCCTTAGGGAAAATATTTCCAATTTTATAGTGAAAGTTAGAATACAAGTCAGTGACAACATAGTCCACTTACCTGAAATGCATTTTACAGCAAACTTTTAAAGATTAAGTTACAATTCTTATATAAGGCAATTATATTACTAAGGATTGAGGCTTAAATGTTTAAAATGTGCTGGGCGGGGTGGCTCAAGCCTGTAATCCCAGCACTTTGGGAGGCCAAGGCATCTGGGAGTGAATCACCTGAGGTCAGGAGTTTGAGATCAGTCTGGCCAACATGGTGAAACCTCGTCTCTACTAAAAATACAAAAATTAGCCAGATGTAGTGGCAGGTGCCTGTAATCCCAGCTACTTGGGAGGCTGAGGCAGGAGAATCGCTTGAACCTGGGAGGTGGATGTTGCAGTGAGCCGAGATCACACCATTGCGCTCCAGCCTGGGTGACAGACTCCTTCTAAAAAAAAAAAAAAAAAAAAAAAATTAAAATGAGAAATGTAAAATTGTCAGATTAATAAACTTTATTAAACATTCTCAAGGCAATGATGGAAATAATTAACACCGAATTATTCTATAAAGATGTTTTTCCTTGTTAAACATTGTACTTCTTGATAAACATGGAGAACGTCTACGTACATTTATATCCTCTTTTCTTCTGAAACATCATTAGAATGATGGTATAGGAATTAAAAAAAAAGTTCTATAGTTGGGAACATCCCTACCAAGAAGTTAGATGGGCCCAGTTACTCCAGAATGAAGTCATAGGTCTCCATGTACTTACATAGAGCTGCTAGTTAGCTACTTAGTGACTTTCTAAAGATGAATGGAAAGTAAGTTGAGAAAAGCCTTTCCATGAAAAAGAAAAAAGCAATAGAAGGAAAAAAGCAGCCAAAAGGAATCAGAGACAATGGAGAGAAAATAAAAATGTGACTGCAGAAATAAAATTTTCTGTAGAAGGGTTAGAAAGTCAAGTGGAGGACATTCCCAAGATGGTGGAATAAAGGGGTAAAGACATAGGTAATAGAATAGAAAAGAGGCGAGAGTAAGAGTGGAAATCTCCTAGAAGGAGAATATTAAATTATAGACCTCAGAAGGCAAGAACTGAATAAGAAGACATCTAAAAAATAGAAATAATATCAGAACATTCCTCATTGTATAATTTGTGCTTCCAGAGTAAACATGTTCTTAGTGTATGTAGCACAATATTCAAGCAACACAGCGCCATATTATCATGGAAGTTTAGGGCACCCAGGATTAAGGCAAGATCCTTCAAGCTTTCAAGTCATAGGGGAGAAATCAAAAGGGGTACGAATAATCAGGAACCTAAAAGGCATAGCAGTTCTGGATGCTAAAATGTATGTTCTCAAAATCTTGAAGAAAAATGGCTTTCAACCAAGAACTCAATTATATGTGTGTGTTCAATCAGTAATTTAAGTATAAAGGTAGAACAAAGACCCTCTTGAACATGAAAGGACTCAAATATGTTCTTAGGAGAGAGCAGTGAAGGGAAGCCCCAGAGTGATAGCTGGCAGTAGTTTCAGAGAGCAGCCAAACAAGGGAAGGAGGGGCGGAAGGCAGTGTTTTTGGTTATATGAGCAAAAAAAAAAAATGTGCTCTTTTATTACCTTAATAAGAAAATTAATATAAAATGCATCTTTGTGAATCACTGTTAATATTGAATGGGACTTGTGAGAAGATTGTAATTAATACTACTTCATTGTGAACAACTAAACTGAAGAAAAAAAGGCTCAAGCCTTCAATGCAAAGAAATTCATTCCTTCATGAAGAATACTCAGTAGTTCTAATGGATTCTATTCCAGGATGGTAATTCTTGTGAAGTGAGACAAAATTGTAGCTGAGTTGAATTTTAATTGTTGAATAATCACTGTGTAATTAATTCCAGAGAATGAGTGAGATTATAAAATAGCAACTGAGTACTTGAACTACTCTGAAACTTGAGATTTATCTGACCTTAATACCTACGGGCTTAAAGTTGGTAGTGTAAAGACTCAAGAATGAATTTTGGTATAGGCGGAAGGCAGCAGCTTTAAAAGAATTCATCGTATGTTGGTGGTTAGGAGTCAGGGCAAAATGCCCACAGCACAGTAGAGGGGAGAGTTTTTATTGTGAGATCTACTTTAAAAAAAAAACACAAAAGTTTGCTTACTTTTAACTCTGGGGAAACTGAAGCTTTTTAACCCTATAAATAACATTCCTTTGAGATATTGCCATGCTTTGTGAGCTGGGAAGGCATATGGAGCTTTGGATCATATAATCAGTATGATCGATTATTTTTGTTTGTGAAAAGTTAACGGTTTGAGTAACTTTTTAAGTGCCTTGACAAAACCATTATGGTTTTACCAGGTTTTATAGAGGATCTCAGTAATGCATAAATTGTGTCTGTCTCAAGTCTTTGTCTGAAAATAAAAAAATCCAGGCATATTATTCCACTGGGAGACATTCCCATTATAATGTTTGATTTATTGGCTACTTAGCAGAATTTTACAGAAATCTACTTTAAAAAAAACCTAACTCCCACCAAAACTTTGCCAACTGTTTGGATAAACGTTGTGTTTTTATCCGTGTTTTGAGAATCTTTTATTACTGTATTTATTTAATATTAGTAATCTAGCACATTTGTGCAAAATGCTAAAGTGGAGGGCAAGTGATGAATATATCTGATTTGAGGGTATTTTCATTCCAGCTGATTGGAACAATCAGAAAAATCTGGTTGCTGATTAATAGCATTATTAAAAGATGATGCTCTACTGAATTTGCTTTTTAATGGGTTTATGACACAAAGCCCCATCAGATCTGTGGACACTTAACAATCTGTATACATAAAGAATTAAATCTCTCATATGTATGAAGTTTTCTTTTAATTTTGTTTGAAATACCCAGTCAGTTATTAATTACTTAATTCCTTGTTTATGAATTCACTAATTGTTTGCTATTATCTGGTGCCCTGCTTTTGGTGCTTTTTTCCCTCATCATATTGGATTATTGCCTACCACTGTCTTCTACCAGAGATCTTTTTAATATGGTCAGTGACCTTTCTAACATGCAGATCTAATTAGATGACCCTCAATTACCTGTAGAACAGAGTTAGGGCTGTTCACACCTTGGCATAGATCTGCCTTTATCTGTCAGGCTTTGTCTTCCACCACGTTTTTTTCCCCTTCTCCCTCTCAGTACACCCTCCAGTCGTACTAAGTAACATTTATATCCAGTATTTCAGCTTTTCGTTTCACATCTTTGAACTTTTTTTTTTTAAGAAAATTGTAATTTCGCCTTTTATTTTAGATACAGGAGTACATGTACAGGTTTGTTACATGGGTATACTCTGTGCTACCGAGGTTTAGGGTATGGATGATTTCATCACTCAGGTGGTGAGGATAGTACCCAATAGGTAGTTTTTTAGCCCTTTCCCCCTCCCTCTCTGTCCCCTCTAGTAGTCCCCAATGTCTATGACTCCCATCTTTTTTTTTTTTTTAATTGAGACAAAGTCTCACTGTATTGCCCGTACTGGTCTTGAACTCCTGGACTCCAAGCAGTCCTCTTGCCTTGGCCTCCCAGAGTGCTGGAATGACAGGCATGAGCCACCATGCCTGGCTTCGGCTCCCATCTTTGTCCATGTGTGCTGAATGTTTAGTTCCCACTTGTAAGTGTGAACATATTGTATTTGGTTTTCTGTTCCTGTGTTAATTTCGCTTGGGATAATAGCCTCCAACTGCCTCCATGTTGTTCACTTGGGATAGTAGCCTCCAGCTGCCTCCATGTTGCTGCAAAGGGCATTACTTCATTCTTTTTAATGGCTGCATAGTATTCCATGGTGTATGTGTACTACATTTTCTTTATCCAGTCCATTGTTTATGGACACTGAGGTTGATTCCATGTCTGTTGTGAACAGTGCTGTGATGAACATACAAAGGGCATGTGTCTTTTCTTTTTCTGTGTGTGTATTTGTTTTTAATCAGGCATATTATGTTCAAAGAATGCATGTGTCTTTTTGGTAGAATGATTTATTTTTCTTTGGGTATATACCCAGTCATGTGATTGCTGGGTCAGAGAGTAGCTCTGTTATATATATGTATTTTTTAGTTTTTATTTTTATTTTTTTGAGACTGAGTCTCACTCTGTTGCCCACATTGGAGTGCAGTGGCATGATCTTGGCTCACTGCGACCTCCACCTTCCGGGCTCAAGCCATTCTCCTGCCTTAGAAACCTGAGTAGCTGGGACTACAGGTGCCTGCTACCACGTCTGTCTAATTTTTGGATTTTTAGTAGAGACGAGGTTTCACCACGTTAGCCAGGCTGGTCTCAACCTCCTGACCTCAAGTGATCTGCCTGCCCCAGCTTTCCAAAATGCTGGGATTATAGGTGTGAGCCACTGCGCCTGGCTGGTAACTCTGTTTTAAGTTTAGAAATCTCTAAACTGCTTTCCACAGTGGTTGAATTAATTTACATTCCAACCAACAGTGTATAAGCATTCTCTTTTCTCTGCAGGCTTGCCAGCTTCTGTTTTTTTTTTTTTTTTTTACTTTTTAATAAAAACCATTCTGACAGGTATGAGATGATATTTCATTGTGGTTTTGATTTGCATTTCTCTGATGGTTAGTGATTATTTTTTCATATTTGTTGGCTGCTTTTTTATCTTTTTTAAATAAGTGTTTGTTCATGTCCTTTGCCTATTTTTTAATGGAGTTATTTGTATTTTGCTGAAGTTCCTCGTAGATTCTGGATCTCAATCCTTTGTTGAATGCATAGTTTGTGAATAGTTTGTGTGGTTTGTCTATTTGCTCTGTTGATAGTTGCTTTTGCCCTGCAGCAGCTCTTTAGTTTAACTAGGTCCCACTTGTCAATTTTTTTGTTGCAGTTGCTTTTGGGGATGGAACCAAAAATTCTTAACCAACACCAGTGTCAAGAAAAATATTTCCTAGGTTTTCTTCTAGATTTTTATAGTTTGAGGTCTTACATTTGAATCTTTTTTTTTTTTTTTTTTGAGATGGAGTCTCGCTCTGTTGCCCAGGCTGGAGTGCAATGGCTGGATCTCAGCTCACTGCAAGCTCCGCCTGCCGGGTTCACACCATTCTCCTGCCTCAGCCTCCCGAGTAGCTGGGACTACAGGCGCCCGCCACCTCGCCCAGCTAGTTTTTTGTATTTTTTTAGTAGAGACGGGGTTTCACCATGTTAGCCAGGATGGTCTCGATCTCCTGACCTCGTGATCTGCCCGTCTCGGCCTCCCAAAGTGCTGGGATTACAGGCTTGAGCCACCGCGCCCGGCCACATTTGAATCTTTATAATCCATCTTGAGTTGATATTGTGTATGGTGAAAGGTAGGGGTCCAGTTTCATTTTTCTGCATATGGCTAACCAGTTATCCCAGCACCATTTATTGAATAGAGAGTCCTTTTCCTATTGCTTGTTTTTGTTGACTTTGTGAAAAATCGGATGGTTGTAGTTGTGGGGCTTCATTTCTGTGTTCTCTATTCTATCCCATTGGTCTGTCTGTTTTTGTACTACTACTGTGCTGTTTTGGTTACGGTAGCCTTCCGTATAGTTTGAAGTCGGGTAGTGTGAATACACTGTGATCTAATAGGCTTTTATTACTGGGGCGCAAGGTTGGTTCAACATATGCAAATCAATAAATGTGATTCACCACATTGACAGAATTAAAAGCGAAAATCATCTGATCATCTCAATAGAGGCAGAAAAAGCTTTCCATAAAATCCAGCATCCCTTCATAATAAAAACCTTCAACAGACTAGGCATCAAAGGAGCATACCTGAAAATAATGAGTTATCTGTGATAAACCCATAGCCAACATTCTACTGAACAGGCAAAAGCTGAAACTATTCTCCTTGAGAACAGGAACAAGGCAAGAATGCCCACTCATACCACTCTTATTCAGCATAATACTGGAAGTCCTAGCCAGAGCAATCAGGCAAGAGAAGAAATAAAAGGTATTCAAATAGGCAAAAAGAAGTCAAACTGTCTCTCTTTGCTGATGATACATTCTATATGTGTAAAACCCTGAAGTTTCTCCCAAAAGACTCCGAGAACTGATAAATGACTTCAGTAATGTTTCAGGACACAAAATAAACGTACAAAAATGAGTAGTATTTCTAAACAGCAGTGACGTTCAAGCTGAAAGTCAAATCGAGAACACAGTCCCGTTTACAACAGCCACATAGACAAAACGAAATACTTAAAAATATAGCTAACCAAGGAGGTGAAAGACCTCTGCAAGGAGAACCACAAAACACTTCTGAAAGAAATCAGAAGACCAGGCGCAGTGGCTCACGCCCCTAATCCCAGCACTTTGGGAGGCCAAGGCGGGTGGATCACC
>NW_012115300.1:290220-292632 GCF_000951035.1 Colobus angolensis palliatus | reverse complement strand
AAAAAAAAAAAAAAAATTTTACTTTGGTCCTTTATTTATGTGGCACACCTAGGTTAAGGGAGAACAAACATGTTTATAGGCAAGGGCGTCTCATTTTTGTAATTTATCATCAACATTTGAAATTTTAAAATTAATATTTAAAAAGTATTAGCCCTAGGGAGTCAATAAGGCAAGCAAATACAGACTTGTTTGTAAAGCAAGAAAATATTTGCTTTCTTTTTTTCCGTCTGAATTTACTGACTACAAGGTAGCGTTTGTGTGTAGGCTAGTGTTTGAACCTGCATTTCAAGGAATGAAATGAAACAAGATAGCTCTTGTTTCTTGATTTTTGCCTGTTTTTTTGGGCCTAAGTTAGCGTTTTCAAATGGGGAGAAGATGAGGAAGGAGAAGGTAGGTGTAGGCTAACTTTACCCATGTTATAGTGCTTTGGGATGGAAGCATAACACTGCTTCTCTGAGTATTTCCTGCTTTCCCCCAGGCATTTGAGTACCTGGGATATTATCACTTTAGTTATTCCCCTTCCCCCAATAATTAATTCCAATTCTTTTAATGGCAATGGTGGTAACTTTATAATTTTAGGAGTTTCTAGGATCTTATTTCTATGTGTGCTTTTGTTTTTTATTTAGAAAGAATGTGCTTTTGTTTTTTGTTTAGGATGAAAAATACTAATTTTTTTTTCTGGTACTATGCCTGACACATATTGGGAATTCAGTAAATGTTTGTAGAATGCATTTGTAATAATTTCACTTCACGGTTCAACCCCCCTCCACACTCTACTCTCCCCAAACAGTCCTGTTGTAAGAGTGAGCCCTTACTTTCACAAAAGAAATTTCAAAATTGGTTATGTGGCTGAACAGAGGTAAATGAGTCAACATAATCACTCAGAAGCACCATACAGTGTGTTCCCTAACATAATTAAGAGGAGATGGGACCTGGGAGCTGCTGAGAAGTACCAAGGCTCCTATCTCAAGGGCCATACAAGTGGATGTCCTTAATGTATTTTCAGTATTTCACAAAGCCTCATGGAAGGTTTATATTTGCTATGATTAAGCTGAGTATCAGATTTCTTAAGGTATCAGATTTCTTACTGGAGTAACACCCAGCCTGGGTGACAGAGTGAGACCCTGTCTCAAAAAAAGAAAAAGAAACTGTCACTTAATAAGAAGAGGACAATTGTGAAATAAACAAATTTAAATGGGGAGATAGGAGGTCAGTTTAGGATATGAAAAGTTTGAGATGGCTGTTGATTTCCTAAGTAGTGATATTGAATAGGCTATGAGCGCTAGATGTCTGGAGTTAGGAGAGAGGTATCAGTTGGAGATAGAAAATGGGGCATTACTATTACTATTTTTTTGAGACAGGGTCTCACTCCGTTACCAAGGCTAAAGTGCAGTGGTGGCACAATCTTGACTCACTACAATCTCCGTCCCCAGGTTCAAGCAGTTCTCGTGTGTCGGCCACCTGAATAGCTGGAATTACAGGTGCGCGCCACCATACTGGGATAATTTTTGCATTTTTAGTAGAGATGGGATTTCCCCATGTTGGCCAGGCTGGTCTCGAACTCCTGAGCTCAAGTTATCCACCTGCCTGTGCCTTCCAGAGTGCTGGCATTACAGGTGTATGAGCCACCGTGCCTGGCCACATGGGATGTTATTAGCATTTAATAACATTGATGCCATCATTAGCCATATGGATAATGTTTAAAGCCCTAAAACTAGATGTATTACTTTGTTTTCACACTGCTATAAAGAACTTCCCTGAGACTGGGTTATTTATAAAGGAAAGAGGTTTAATTGACTCGTAGTTTTGTATGCCTGGGGAGGTGTCAGGAAATTGACAATCATGGCAGAAAGCGAAGGGGAAGCAAGCACCTTCTTCACAAGGCACAGAAGAGAGGAGGGGAAGAGGAGGGAGAAAGAAAAGAGCGGGGAGAAGAGTGAAAGAGAGGGGCGAGAGGAGAGGAGGAGGAGAGAGGAGAGGAGAGGAGGGGTTGTTCTTGCATGGCTTAAGAAGGAATAGAATCTGGTGGGTGAGTAGTGACTGGTTTTAGATAGGGGTAAGAATAATATGGACTTAGTAACGGAATGAAAGGAAGACTGTATGGGTACAGATGCAGATTGATATGTAGAGGTGATGGCGAGAGCTTAAAATTATTTTTTAATGAGAAAACTTGTATTTGCATTTTCAGAGATAGTTTAGTAGAGTACTGTCTTCAAAGCATGTTGTGGAGTGGGGTTGAAAGTTAAAGCGGCCCTTGGACATTTGGAAAAATAATTTGAGGGCCGGGCACAGTGGCTCGCGCCTGTAATCCCAGCACTTTGGGAGGCCAAGGCAGGTGGGTCACCTGAGGTCAGGAGTTCAACACCAGCCTGGTCAACCTGGTGAAACCCCGTCTCTACTAAAAATACAAAA
>NW_012115300.1:269700-289565 GCF_000951035.1 Colobus angolensis palliatus | reverse complement strand
TTTTTTGAGACAGTCTCTCGCTCTGTCACCCAGGCTGGAGTATAGTGGCGTGATCGTGACTCACTAGCCTCAGCCTCCCAGGCTGAAGTGATCCGTCCACTTCAGCCTCCCAGCCACGCCAGCTGGGACCACAGGCATGCACCACTTCACCCAGCTAGTTTTTGTATTTTTTTGTAGAGACAGGGGTCTCACTTTGTTGCCCAGGCTGGTCTTGAACTCCTGGGCTCAAGCAGTCTCTCCACCTTGGCCTCCCAAAGTTCTGGGATTACAGGCAGGAGCCACTGCACCTGGTGGAAAAACTCTTAAACCTAGCACAAATTACAAAACTAGGTAACTTCTGGGTGTATCATTGGAGAATAAACAAGGTTAGTCACTGCATATGGAATATTTAAATCACCTGGGATGAATATCTTGCTATTATATTCTGATACTTTAACATCTGTGAAAGAAATTTTTAGTATCTAGGTAAACTGGAATGTTTAGTCTCTTAAAAATACAGGAATTTTTCTGAAAAAGTCTACTTTTTGTCCATAGTATCGTAATAAAGATTGCATATGTTACATGAATTATGTCTAAATTCAAATCTATCTTGTGATGGTAATTTACGTAGGCGTTTATATTTGAAATATAGTTTATGATTTCTTCTCTGAAAATCTGTAAGAACATTATATAATCAGTTCTCACAATTCAGATTATATAGTATTTATAGTAATTTTCCTGATATCAGTTTCCAGATCATGTATTTTAAAATATTTCATAGTAAGCTTATTAATGACGAACTTGCTTTTTTTTTTTAATCCTCTTTTTTTTTTGTTAGCGCATTAATCTTAGCTATATCAGTTCAGTTACTGGTGGTGTTCGCTGTTTCTAAGAATCAAGTGATAGCAGACTTAGCTTTAAGCATTGATTGCTGCATTGGAGTTTCTTAGGTTATACTTGGAACTCACTTTGTAAAAAGGTTATACATCAGGACCAGGGCCGTGATTAACTAGACTTTCAGAAGGGGTATCATAGCTGGAATAGACATTTGTCTTATTTTGAAAAACAATTGATCTGCATATTTTGTCATCAGTATCTTAGTCTAAAGCAGTGCCTGGCACATAGCAGGTACTCAGTAAATATTCATTGAAAATAAGTATCAAAATTACTTCTTAATTAAATTGTGGTAGTTAATTTTTAGATATTGTTAATGTTCAGATATTTTCTTCTTTGTCCTGAGTTTGGGCTTAGTGATGGGTGTTTTCTTTCCATTGTTAATAAAAGTTTATTGCTGATAAAACCAAGATATTCACAATAAGTTTCAGTACTTATGTTCAATTAATACTGTATTACAGCAATAAAATACCCAAATTTTGTGCAACTAGGTGAAGATTAACTTGGATATATTTTCTAGGGAGGCTTTTTCTTTGTGTTCTATGATTTTGATTTTTGACACAGGATCTTACTGTCACCCAGGCTGGAGTGCAGTGGCGCAAATCATGGCTCACTGCAGCCTTGGCCACCTGGGCTGAAGCTATTCTTTCGCCTCAGCCTCTCAAGTAGCTGTGACTACAAGTGTGTACTGTCATGCCCGACTAATGTTCGTACTTTTGATAGAGACAAGGTCTCACTGTGTTGCCCAGAGTGGCTTTGAACTCTTGGACTCAAGCAATCCTCCCGCCTTGGGCCTTTTCAAGGTAATTTACTGACTAAAGGGAACCCTGCTGAAACGTTTTTGAGAATGATTCAATTCCTGAACTTTGGTTCAGGAACCAAAATGCTTGATAAAAGATTGTTCTGGGTACACACAAAACTCGCTAGCCACAGCCAGCTGTTACCTGGTGCCCCATTTTCTCACAGTATCTGGATACCAGGGAAGCTAATAGCCTTCGGATACACTGATAGAAGTGAGAGGAGTTGCCAGTTTAAAACTTGTGTGCCAAAGTTGCATGTAACATTGTTTTGATCAGCAAGGCCAGGGCTTGGCCAGGTGAAAGAGTAATCTTTTTAAAAGGCTAACTTGATATATCTACCCTACCCCTTCATACTCCCCTGCACTGGAATTTAAGATCCCTGAGGGCAGGGATTTTGCCAATTCTGTTTCCTCTTCTATTCTAATTGATTGTTTTCCTATTAGATAGAAGGCTCCCTGAGGCCCGAGACCTTGTCTCTTTTTGCTCATCTTTATACCCCCAACACCTGGCAGTATGTGGTATATGGTAGGTGGCTAAATAAATAAGAGTTAACAGAATAAATGACTCTGTAAGGCAGTCTTGGAAGGGTTCTGTTTGCCATATGCTTTCTCCTTTTTGATATCTTATTCTAGCACTTACAGCCAAAACCCAAATTACTTTTAGCTGGTACTTAAAGTCTAATACCCTAACATATATATATAATTTTTTTTTTTTTTCCAGACAGAGTCTCACTCTCTCAACCCAGGCTGGAGTGCAGTGGCATGATCTTGGCTCACTGCAAGCTCTGCCTCCTGGATTCAAGTGATTCTTGTGCCTGAGCTGCCCAAATAGCTGGGATTACAGGTGCGGCCAGAATGCCCAGCTAATTTTTGTATTTTTAGTAGCAATGGGGTTTCACCATGTTAGCCAGGCTAGTCTCGAACTCCTGACCTCAAGTGATTCGCCTGCCTTGGCCTCCCAAAGTGTTGGGAGGTGCGAACCATGGTGCCCGGCCTTAACCTAATTATATTTCTAAAAGGGTAACTTTTGAAGATAATGGTGACATGGCAGGCCACGGCTCATATTTTGTGATATGAATCTGCCTATTCTGCCTGTAGTATTTAATACATAGGTGTTACTGGAGTTATTGGAGATGCAGATAAAAGAGAATATAGTTGTGTATGTTTTTGTTACTCTTGCCTGCAATAAGTTTGCTCCCCAGGGAGCCTCCTGGTGAATGCCTTTAACATTTTGATACAGAAAAATTGAAAAATTAGCGTAGTAGCCTTGAAAGGCCACGGATTGCCTTCTGTGGATTACATAGTGCTTCTGTGGATTACTTCTACACATTACCACAATGTTTACATTAAAAATACATATCAATTGTCAATTAAGTACTAAAAGTAAGATGATTTTCAGTTGATGATGGGGAATCATCTCTCTTAGAATAACAGTAGGAATTTCCAAGATTTAAAATTTCCTTAACCCCAATAATTCTTATTATTTTTTTCTTTTAGTATTTGTGCAAAGTATATGTAGTTAGAAAGTTAGAATGTGTTTAAGACTTTTAGTACAATAGCACTGGAAATTGCGACTGTCTTTTAAAAATTTCCCTTATAGTGAGTGGTTTTTTAGGTACTCTTCATACCCAAACATGTTTAGTTAGAATGAATATTGACCACATGGATTTTCTGAAAGATTTTCTGGGAACAGATATTAACATATCTGAAAGAATTTTGTCACCTTTGGTGGGATGAATAAATCAGACTTCATTAATGAAGGATAATTTGTATTTAAATATTTAGGATTCTAAAAACAATTAAATGAAGACATTAAAAAAGAGGTTTATTCTAGTGAAAACCTTGCACTAGATACAAAGTAATACTTACTTTAAGCCTGGGCAACATGGCAAAACCTCTTCTCTACTGAAAATACAAAAAAATTAGCTGGATGTGGTGGCACATGCTTGTAGTTCCCAACCATTTGGGAGGCTCAGGCATGAGAATTGCTTGAAACTGGGAGGCAGAGGTTGCAGTGAGCTGAGATCATGCCACTGCACTGCAGCCTGGGCAACAGAGCAAGACTCTGTCTCATAAAAAAAAAAAAAATTAATAGAAGGGGAAGTGAGTGTCCATGGCTTCTTCCAGGCAGAAGTACATCATTATCACATAGAATAAGACATGTTCAGATTGTTGGGAACAAGCCCCCCAAAAATCTGGCCATAAACTGGCCCCCACACTGCAGCCTGGGCAACAGAGCAAGACTCTGTCTCATAAAAAAAAAAAAAATTAATAGAAGGGGGAAGTGAGTGTCCATGGCTTCTTCCAGGCAGAAGTACATCATTATCACATAGAATAAGACATGTTCAGATTGTTGGGAACAAGCCCCCCAAAAATCTGGCCATAAACTGGCCCCCAAACTGGCCATAAACAAAATCTCTGCAGCACTGTGACATGTTCATGATGGCCATAATGCCCATGCTGGAAGGTTGTGGATTTACTGGAATGAGGACGAGGAACACCTGGCCTGTCCAGGGCGGAAAACCGCTTCAAGGCATTCTTAAGCCACAAACAATAGCATGAGCGATCTGTGCCTTAAGGACATGTTCCTGCTGCAGATAACCTAGCCAGACCCACTCCTTTATTTAAGGGATACTTTTAGTTAATCATTATCTCTAGAAACACTGCTAATGATTGACTTGCTGTTAAAAAATACGTGGGTAAATCTCTGTTCTGAGCTCTCAGCTCTGAAGCTTGTGAGACCCCTGATTTCCCACTTCACACCTCTATATTTCTGTGTGTGTCTTTAATTCCTCTAGCGCCGCTGGGTTAGGGTCTCCACAGATAAAAAACTGAACTGGGCCACAGTCAGACAGTGCTCAACGTGGCTGTCTCTTGGATCATATTGTTCCAGTCTGGACTGGGAGTTTGCCTCTATAGAGTTCTAGGTTAGAATTAATTTTCCTTCAGAATTTTAAAAACATTGTTTTATTTACTTACTGCTTTGAGTGCTGTTGAAGCCATTGTGATTAATGATCCTTAGAAGGACCCGTTCTTTTTTCTTCTTACTAATCTCTCTGGAAATATGTAGCACATTTTATTTATTTCTGGTGTTCTGAAATTTGACAGTGGTGTCTCTGTGTGTCTGTTTTCTAGTACATTGTTGAGGGCTCCATGGAAATTTTGACTAGACTCCAGTAAATCATGTCTTTTGGTTCTGGTATATTTTCTTTAGATATTTCAAAGCCGCCTTCCTCTCTTTTTGGGGAGTGAGCGTGTGGAGGGATTTTTTTTCCCAGTATTTTGATGCTGGATTATTTTTACTAGTCTCATATTCACATTTTATTTTCCTTTTTCTCTTTTCCCCCAATTTTCTATTGTTACAGGAAAGGGGTCCTGATCCAGACCCCAAGAGAGAGGGTTCTTGAATCTCACGCAAGAAAGAATTTCATACGAGAGTCCGTAAAGTGAAGGGAAGTTTATTTAGAAAGTAAAGGAATAAAGAATAGCTGCTCTACAGACGGAGTAGCCCTGAAGGCTGCTGGTTGCCCATTTATATGTTTATTTCTTGATTATACTACCAGAGGTCTATCTTCTTGCCATCTTGGTTTTGATGGGTTTTAGCCAGCTGCTTTACTGTTGCCTGTTTCATCAGCAGTCTTTATGACCTGTGTCTTGTGCTGACCTCCTCTCTCATCCTGTGACTTAGGATGCCTTAAATGTCTAAAACCCAGTACGTTTTAGCCTTATTTTACCCACTTCCTATTCAAGATGGAGTTGCTCTGGTTCACATGCCTCTGATTCCGTCTCTTTCATTTTATTTTAACTCTCTGAAAGATTCCCTTGTCTTTATCTTCTATAGCTTCTAGTGAATATTTCATTTCTATTATTATGTTGTTAAAGAAAATTTATTCTGACCCTTGTTAAAAGAGCAAGGAATACTTTATTCAAGACTCTTGCGGTAGGGGTGGTATTAGTCTGCTAGAAGTGCAGACTGCTCAGGCTGCCATAACAAAATACCACAAACGTTTGTATTCTAACAACAGAAATTTTTTTCACAGTTTTGTAACCTGGATATCTGAAGTCAGTGTGTCACCGTGTTTGGGTTTTGATAAGAGCACTTTTCCTGGCTTGTAGGTGGCTGCCTTTTCTCTGCGTGTTCACTTGGCCTTTCCATGGTGCATGTACTTGGAGAGAGATCTATTTCTCTCTCTTTCTCTTATTATATGGCCACCAGTCCTATCTGATTAGCACCCTACCCTTCCAACCTCATTTAATCTTAATTACCTCCTAAAAGCCCTGTCTCCATATACAGAGACATTGAGGGTTAAGGCTTAAACATACGAATTTGGGGGGAACAAAATTCAGTCCATAGCAGTACTTTCAGTTCTTATCAAGGGGTATTGCAGTAGTGAGGGAGAGATGGGCCTCAAGTCCTGAATATGGCAAAGATCGCTGGGGATTGTGAACCCAGAATATCTGAGACAGGTCTCAACCAATTTAGAAAGTTTATTTTGCCAACGTTAAGGATGCACCTGTGACACAGCCACAGGAGGTTCTAAGGACATGTATCCAAGGTGGTCAGGGCACAGCTTGGTTTTATGTGTTTCAGGCAGACATGAGACATCAATTAATTTGTGTAAGATGTACATTGGTTTCGTCCGGAAAGGCGGGTAAACTTGAGGCAGGGGGAGGGGACTTCCAAATCTTAGGTAGAAAAGAGACAAACTGTTGCATTATTTTGAGTCTCTGATTAACCTTTCACAGAGTACACAATTTATATGTGAGAGGTGGGTAGAGGAAATAATCTTATGCCTTAGTCTGGCTTAGTGAAACAATATGGTAGAAAAAGCAATGAGATGTGCGTTTGTCTCACATGAGCCTCAGCGGGATGACTTTGAATTCTGGCTGTCCTTCATCCACAAGGAGTTTCCTTGTGGGCAAATTGTGAGGGAGGTATGTAGCTTTTAAAAAAATCTTTGTAGCTCTCTTGTTTAGGAATAAAATGGGAGGTAGGCCTGCCTGACATAGTCCCCAGCTTGACTTTTTCCTTGGCTTAGTGTTGGGGTTGCGAGAATTTTTTCTTTTCACAGGATTTACAGCCAAGGAATAGAGCGAGTGGATCAGTGGATGGAAAATTATTCATGAAGACATCAAGGGCATGGAAAGTCTTGCCAGACTGACTTAATAGGATTTTTGCTGAAGTCAGGTCAGGGACTTAGAGTGTTAATGGCAAAAGCAAACTGTGAAATATTTAAAGAGGTTTATTCGGAGCCAGTATGAGTGACTATGGCCCAATGAACAGTCTCAAGAAGTTCTGAGAAAGTGTGTGTGAGGTGGTTGGGTTACAATTTGGTTTTATACATTTTAGGAAGGCAGGAATTACAGGCGAAGACATAATACATGGAAGGTATATATTAGTTCTGCCTGAAAACTGGGAAATCTTGAAGTGGGGGGATGGCGGAATGGGGAGCTTATGGGTCCTAGGTGGATTCAGAGATTTTCTGATTGGCAGTTGAAAGCGTTAAGCTTTGTCTAAAGACTCAAAGTCAGTAGAAAGAAATGCTCGAGTTAAGATAAGGGAGACATCAGTCGAGTGCGCTGGCTGAGGCTTGTAAATCCTAGCACTTTGGGAGGCCGAACCAGGTGGATCACTTGAGGTCAGGAGTTCGAGACCAGCCTGGCTAACATGGTGAAAGCTTGTCTCTACTAAAAAAAAAAAAAAAAAAAGAAAAGCAAAACTTAGCTGGGCATGGTGGCAGGTGACTGTAATCCCAGCTACTCCAGAGGCCGAGACAGGAGAATTGCTTGAACCCTGGAGGCGGAGGTTGCAGTGAGCCAGATTACCCCACTGCCCTCCAGCCTGGGCAACAGAGTGAGACTCTGACTCAGAAAAAAAAAAAAAAAGATCCATAGATGTTGAGGTTCTTGTTATATAGGGAAGCTTCATAGGTAGCAGGCTACAGAGAGAATGATGGTAAATGTCTCTTTTCAGACCTTAAAAGATGTCAGACTTAGTTAATCTTGCCCAGATCCATCCTGAAAATGCCTGGCTGCATTAATTACTATGAAATTCTCTACAGATGCAAATTTCCCCCACAGAAGACGGCTTTGTAGGGCCATTTCAAAATACATCAAATATATTTTGGGGTAAAATATTTTTATTCCCTTCAGCGTCTGCTGTCTGGCATGTGGATGCTGTACCAGAGTCAGGTTGAAATGTGTCTTATTGCTGCAAAGCATCTGTTTTGTGAGTCTTATGATCTCGATTTTAATGTTAATATTGGTCAGTTGTGCCTAAATTCCAAAAGGCAGGGGGGTATAATGAGGCATGTCTGACTTCCCTTCCTGTCTTGGCTGGGAATTCAGTTTTTCAAGTTCCTCTGGGTTTCCCCCGTTCTAGAGGGATACCCATTCAGTTGGTTAGGGGCTTAGGATTTTATTTTTGGCTTATGACATGAAAGGTGGGGGATTGGAATTGGATCAAGTGTCAAGGGTCAGGGAGTCTTTCTAAATTGATTTAGCAGGAATCTTGCTAAAACTGGGCTGTGCAGGCCTGGCAGGGATAGAACGGCGTTAAGGCCAAGGTTGAGGCCTTGTTGAGGAGAGGCCTCAGAGGAGTCTAATTAAAGTTGGCTGGTCAAGGAGAGAGTCTCGGCCGGGGCAATGGCTTATGCCTGTAATCGCAGTTACTCAGAAGGCTGAGGTGGGCGGATTTGCCTGAGTCCAGGAGTTCGCGGCTGCAGTGAGCCGTGATTGTGCCATTGCACTCCGTGGAGCCTGGGCGAAAAAGTGAGATCCTATTTCCTAAGCAGTTTTTTTTTTTTTGGCGTACCCATGATTTTTTTTGTGTGTTTCTCATTTCAGAGTCTTCTCCAGAGAATAGGCTCTAGACTTTTCTTGGTGGGGGTGGTGGGGATTGGGCGGGGCGGGGGGGGTCAATTTGTCCATTAATATGGCGTTTGTGTGGTTGGTGTTAGGAAATCTCTTTCTCAAACAACTTTCACCTAGTTTTCCTTATTTTAGGTTTCACCCTTGTTCTGGAACCTTGTACTGAATTTCTTGTATCTTTTGAGGATTCTGTAGTATAATTTGGGTTGGTTTTCATATTTTCAAATTCATGCCTTGGAATTCAGCTCTCTTGTGGTTGCTGTTGGTTGCCTCTCAACCATTTGCTTTCCAAATTAGAAAATGCTTCTGTTTTCTGCTTTTTGCTTCTCTCCATCCTCATGGGCTGATGTATTTGTAAAGAATCCCTGTACTGTAGAAAGAGGGCTTTGATGAAGGAGCATCGTTAGCTGTGTGCCTTTAAATTTGTTACCTTAACTGGGAAGTCGTAGTTAACAGTTGAAAATAGGAAAGTAGTTTGAAGTTTAATTTGCCATTCTTTTTTGGACTGTGGGAGTTTTGCTTTGCTGTGGTTTTTCTTTTCTTTTTTTTCACTGTCACAAATTTTACACACAGGGATTTCAGGTGATTTTTTTCTAAATGATCCCTCTTGTCTATTCTGTAATTTCTCTTTGTATTTGAAAGGACCACAACTATTGTCTTGAAACTGACTGGTGGCTTCAAACAAGGGATATAGTGGGGAAGGAAAGGGGAAAGGGGGAGGGGTGTGACTAGTATCTATTGGGTGCCAGTAGAAGAGTGATCTCAGGAGTGATCTCAGTTTTATGTCACTTAATCCTCACAGCAATTCTGAAAGGTAAGTGATATCCCACCATATGGATAAGGACAAAGATAAAAATCAAAGAGGTTAAATAACTTGCTTAAGAGCTTGTCAGAAAGTGGTGGAGCTGAGTTTCAAGCCTAGGTTTTTTTTTTTTTTTTTTTCCCCAGAGACAGGGTCTTACTCTGTCTCCCAGGCTGGAGTGCAGTGGCACAATGATAGCTTACTGCAACTTCAAACTCCTGGATTCAAGTCATCCTCCTGCCTCAGCCTCCTGAGTAGCCAGGACTACAGGGCTATGCCATCATTCCTGGCTGATATTTAAAATTTTTGATTTTTGTAGAGGTGAAGTCTTGCTGTGTTGTTCAGGCTGGTCTTGAACTCCTAGGATCAAGTGATCCTACCACTTCGGCTTCTCCAAAGTGCTTTTTTTTAAAATTAAGTTTTTTGTGTGTGTTGATATATAGTAGGTGTATATATTATGGGGTACATGAGCTATTTTGATACAGGTGTACAGTGTGCCATAATCACATTGTGGTAAATGAAGTACCCAGCAACTTAAGGATTTATTCTTTCTTTGTGCCACAAACAATCCAATTATACTATTTTAGGTATTTTTAAATGACAGTAAGTTACTGTTGACTAGTCACCCTTCTGTGCTATCAAATACTAGATCTTATTCATTCTAACTATATTTTTGTACCCATTAACCATCCCTACTCCCCACCCCACTACCTTCCCAGCCTCAATTATCATTCTACTCCCTATCTTCATGAGTTCAATTGTTTCCGGCTTTTTTTTTTTTTTTTTTGTTTTTTTTTGATAGATTCTCTTTCTTCCTTTTGTTTTTTTTTTTTTTAAGCTCCCGCAGATAGTGAGAACATGTGAAGTTTTCCTTTCTCCGCCTGGCTTGTTTCATTTAACGTAATGACCTCCAGTTCCACCCATGTTGTTGTAAATGACAGGATTTTTCTTTTTCATGGCTGAATAATACTCCATTGTATATATGTACCATGTTTTCTTTATCCATTCTTCTGCTCATGGGCACTTGGGTTGCTTCCAGATCTTGGCTACTGAGAATAGTGCTGCAGTAAAAATGGGAGTGCAGATGTCTCTTCAATATACTGATTCCTTTCTCTTGAGTATATTCCTAACAGTAGGATTGCTGGATCATATGGTCTTTATATTTTTAGTTTTTTGAGGAACCTCCAAACTGTTCTCCATAGTAGTTGTATTAAATGGTTTTACAATTACAGTTTTAGAATATTCTGTGTACTTAACTATTACCAGTGAGTTTCGTACCTTCAGATGATTTCTTGTTGCTCATTAATGTCCTTTTTTTTGGATTGATACCACCTGGGAGGCAGGGCCTGGCATCAGGAACCTTAGAAATCTACCTGCTGCTGTATTCTCTGAGGCTGAGCTGGCACCCAAGCCACAGACAAAGTTCTTCCCACTCTTTCTCCTCTTTCCTCGAGCAAAGAGTCTCTCTCCATGGCCGCCACCATTCCAGGCCCGTGGCAAGTACAGCCTGGCTACTGCCAAAATGTTCACTCAGCGCCCAAGAGTTCTTCAGTCAGTTCGTGGTGCATGCTGCCAGTCCTCAGTCTCTCCCTTTAGAACAGTGGCCTCCCCTCTGGCCCAGGACACATCCAGAAATGCCACCCAAGATTCAAGGCCGGGGATCAGGGACCCCAGGAGCCCGCTTGGTGCTCGTTAACCCACTCTGGCTGAGCTGGTACCCAGGCTGCCAGAGAAAGTCCCCCTTACTCTTCCTTTTCCTTTCCTCAGTCAGAGGCAATCTCACCCCATGGCCATCACAGCTGGGAATGTGCTGGGTCACACCTGAAGCCAGTATAGCTCTCAGTCTCACCTGTGACCCATGGTGAGTATTGCCTGGCTACCACTGCTGACTGTTTAGGCCCCAGGGGCTCTTTAGTCAGCAGGTGATGAATTCTACTGGGACTGGGTTCTTCCCTTCAAATCAGCGAGTTATCTTCTGCCGAGGGTGTGTTTAGAGATGCCCGGGAACTAGGGCCTGGAATGGGGGCCTCAGGACCTGCCCTGTTCTCTATTCTGCTATGACTGAGTTGGTTGGTATCCAGGTTGCAAGACAAAGTCCGCTTTACCCTTCCCTCTTCTCCTCTCAAGCGGAGGGGAGGAGTCTTTAACAGAGCGCTGAGCTGCACTCCTGGCCACCCAGCTGGTGTTCTCACTAGGTCACATGCTCCCCAAACTCAGCGGCTCTGAGCCTATCATAGCACCAGGACTTGCCCAGAAAATGCAGTCCTTGTGGTCTAGAATGCTTTTCAAGTTTATTTAGGATCCCAGAGCAATTTAGCCTGCAGTGGGGCTTACTGAGATAAACTGTTTGCCTCTGGCTAGGGCTTCTCTCAATGCTCTGTGAACTCTCCCTCCCACAAGCCTGTAGATTCTCTCACCATACCACCATTGCTGCTACCAAGGGGTAGGGAGAGAGAGGGTGGTGCTGAGAGTTGAAGACTGTTTTTGCTACCCTCTCCAGTGCCTTTTCCTTTGATGTGATGTTAAAACCGGGGACTGGTTTTAACAGGTACATCGCGCACCTGCTTTTTTGTTCTTATGAAGATGCCTTTTTTTGGGTGAATAGTCGTTAAATTTGGTGTTCCTGAAGGGGAAATGATTGCTGGAGCCTTCTGTTAAGCCATCTTGCTCTGTCTCCTTACCCTAAAGTGTTTTGACTACAAGTGTGAGCCACTGTGCCTGGCTGAGCCTAGGATTTGAAGATATTTCCGGTTGAGCCCAGTGGCTCACGCCTGTCATTCCAGCACTTTATATGGTTGAGGCAGGTTGATTGCTCAAGCCCAGGAGTTCAAGACCTCCCTGGGCAACACAGTGAGACCTCGTATATAAAAAAGTAAAAATTACAAAAATTAGCTGCATGCACCTGTGGTCCCAGCTACTTGGGAGGCTGAACTAGGAGAATGTCTTGAACGTGGGAGGTCAAGATTGCAGTGAGCCATGATTGCATCACTGTACCACTGCACTATAGCCTGGGTGATAGAGAGACCCAGTCTTGAAAAAAAAAATGATATTTCAACTCTTCTAAGTCTATACCTGCTTTTACTCTTCCCAAACCGTGTGAACAATTCATTCATTTACCAGTGAATATTGAGTTGCTTACTGTGTGCTGGGCCTTAGGGACACAGAGAGGAATAGTCCAAGTCCTGATGAAACAGAAATGAAATGATTAGATTTACCTTTTGGTAGGATTACTAGTGATACGTATGAAGTGGCATGAGTAGAAGCGGGCAGCTGAGTTAATGACAGAAGTCCGGGTAAAAGGTAATGTTCATTTGAACTAGGATGGTAGAGGAGATGCAGAGAAGGAGGTGGATTTGTGATGCCTTTTGGAGGTAAAGCTGACAACATTAAGGAAGTGATACGAGTTTGGAAGGAGCTCAAGGATTGGGGATGATTTTGGATTTGATTAGAATGAGTGTTGTTAGTGCCTTTACTGATATAGGGAAGAGCAAGCTGGAGTGGTAGACCATGGCAGTAATAACATAATAATTATATTACACCTATTAGATACATTTGTGAAGAGGTGTCTAGTAGACAAGTAAACATCTGGGAACACAATGGAGGTTTCGGCTAGAGCACCGACTTTGAGCACTGACTCATATATAAATGGTTATTTAAAGCCATGGGACTAGATATGATTAGGGAAAGAGTATAGATGTATGTGTGGTGATAAAGGCTAAAGTAGTGGTATTGATTCACTTTTATGGAGACTCTTCATCTAAGTTATCAACTTGGAATTATATATAAACCTGATAGCATTTGCTGAATAGGGAAAGCAACTCACTTTGTAGCCACTGCATAGACAACATTAACCAACAAGCAAGTTGCAAACATGCCAATAGTTAGTTGCTTTTTGACTGAACTGTATGCCAAACGTCCTTGACTTGCGTGAAACTGCGCCCGAGAGCATCCACCTGAGGATCCCAGATTTGAAAGTGCCACACAAAAGGAGGATTATGGCACATGAATCAGCTTTTCTTTTTAAATACAGATAAGTAGTGAAGAAATAAGTTTCTGTGAAGATGCTGAAACTACATCTGGGATCTTTCACTAGATGATTCATTGTTACACATTAGTCTCATAGCATCCAGGCTTATTAAAACAACATATTTTGCATGTCATGGATTGTTTTGGCTACTCTTTATAGACAGAATTATGAATGTTAAATCTCAGAATGCTAAGTATGAAAGAAATCATCAGGAATAATGGAAAAATTAGGTTAGAATTCACAATAGGCAAAAATTGGAAACAGTCCAAATGTTCATCAACAGAGCAACAGGTGAACAATTGTGATATAGTCATTCATGGGACTAGTACACACAATAAGGTTAAATATGTTGAAAGCAAAAACATTTTGTTGAATGAAATAAGCCAGACACCAAAGAATACATACTGTATGATGTCACTTACATGAAGTTCAAGAATAGGCAGAAACTAACAGAACAGTAGGGATGCCCATGGGGGATGGTTATTGACCAAAAGGAGTCATGAGAAAACTGTTTTGTTTTAGAAACAGGGTCTCGTTCTGTCTCCCAGAATGGATTGCAGTGATACAGTCATAGCTCACTATAGCCTCAAGCAGTCCTCCTGCCTCAGCCTCCCAAAGTGTTGGCATTCCAGGTGTGAGCCACCACTCGTGACCTTGATTGGAGTGTTTCATAAATGGCTATATCCATTTGTCCATTTTCATCAACTTGTATACTTAGATTTGTACATTTCACTGTATGTCAGTTTTACCTCAGTGGAAAATAAGAAAACAAAAATGGCCTGCTGAGTAGTTCTGTGAGGATGAGCTTCGGGAGCACATCACTTCATTCTCAGAGAGTGCGGGAAAGTTTCCCAGAGATAATACTCTCTTTTTTTATCCTTTTACTTCTGCAGTTGATTTATTTTTTTCAAATCTTAGCTATCTCCCCATAATAATACCTATTCCTATGACTGTTTAATTTATTGTGCAAATGCAGAATAGGTAGCAAAATGGAGTGCTGTTATAAATTACACTCAACTGGTAAAAACTATGATTGTTTGCTTCTGTTCTAGTCAGAGGGTTATACTCTACTGCAGTCATACCTGAAGGAGGGCAGTAGTAGAGCCAGGTGTACCTGAGGGTGGAACAACCTCTGCTTGGCCTCATCTAAAAGTAGATAAAGGGGGCTGGGCGCGGTGGCTCATACCTGTAATCCCAGCACTTTGGGAGGCCGAGGCAGGTGGATCACGAGGTCAGGAGATTGAGACCATCCTGGCTAACACGATGAAACCCCATTTCTGCTAAAAGTACAAAAAATTAGCCAGGTGTGGTGGTGGGTACCTGTAATCCCAGCTGCTCGGGTGGCTGAGGCAGGAGAATGGCGTGAGCCCGGGAGGCGGAGCTTGCAGTGAGCCATGTTTGTGCCACTGCACTCCAGCCTGGGTGACAGACCGAGACTCCATCTCAAAAAAAAAAAAAAAAAAAAAGCTGGGAGGGGGGCAGAGTTCACCAAGATGCAAGGGAGGAGGTGGGGATTTTATGTGGCTGGGGTAGATGTGTGCGTTAGTTGGGATTTACATGTGAACTTTTGAAAAAGATACGTTATTTGTTTTATATATATTTCAAAAATGATTCATGTTGCTGTATTTGTTTCTTTGAAACAGGTGACAGTGGAGAGTGGAAACAGGAGGTAGTGGATCCTCCTTCAAAAATGGAGGATGGAAAGCCCGTTTGGGCGCCACACCCTACAGATGGATTTCAGATGGGCAACATTGCGGATATTGGCCCCGACAGCTTAACAATTGAACCCTTGAATCAGAAAGGCAAGGTGAGTTTCTCAGAAAGATGTTGAAGTGTGATTCCTTTCAAAAATAGGTGTTTTTTCACAAGAGATAAGTCTGTCTTCTTAATGAAGTAGGTATTTGGGAAAGCATATTTCTGGTAAGTGAGTCTGTTTTCTCTTGACTTCTTTGATTAAATCAGAGGCATGTGCCCTAGGGAAAAAATGGTGTCCTATGATAAAATCAGATGGAAATTTAGTGAGCCTTTCATTCTTTGTTTTTTCACATCCCTTTGATCATCCAGTTCTTAGTGAGCCTTTCATTCTTAAGAACTAGCTATATGATAAAATAGAAACAATAATGACATTTTTATTTCTTGTACCACGTTACTAAAGTTATTAGTATGTCTGTGATCGACATGTCACAAAGTAAAAATACGAAAAGTGAACGTGAGGTTATCAGATTTTGCTTTTTTGCCTTAGCTTCTATTATAAAGTCTTTTTTAAACATTTTTTGTTCACTTAAAGTTATTGCTGTCATTTTTGTGATAGATGCTTTAGTTCTGTACACATGGTATTTATTTCTTTGTATGCATAGACATAAACTAGACAGCATTACAAAATGAAAGTCTGAGGGAAAGGTGACTAGGAGTTGTGAATCGTTTACAGAGAAGGCATCATTGTAAATACCTCTTTTAGTCTTCATGGAGACTGTTACAGTCGTTTTTGTGGAAATTCACTCCATTCTCAGAGACTGAGGGGAAGTTTTCCAGAGGGAATAATCTCTTTTTATTCTTTTGGTTCCACCATTGATTTATTTTTCAACTCTTAGCTGTCTTTGCACAGTAATACGTATTCCTATGATAGATGTCCACAATTTTTAGTTTAACGAGTATGCCTGGTAAACCGTTCGTCTGACTAAATTAAATTTGTAGATGTCATTTCTGTTTACTTTAGACTGAAAATGTTCATGAATAATTTATATTGTACGATACATGGTTAACTAATGCCATATGACTACCATCCTTCTGGGAACCTTAGAAAAACAAGGTGGATCTCTCATGAGGTCTTTTCACAGAGAAAACTATTCTATTACTGTAAACAACCCAGGAACTGAAATGCATAATGTATAATGTGCCATGTTAGAGGAGGCCAATTAAAGATACCCTCAGGACAGGAAAGACAAAGTATTTCTGTTTTTTTCCTCTTATTAACAAGTACCTATTTGTACTTGCAATACATGTTTAAAAAAATAAGCTCGATTACTTTACATATTTGAAGGCTTTTGGTTTTTGTTTAACATATTTTATAAGCCCAGTAAATCAGAAGACACTTTTTCATATTTTAAATATTTTAATATGCTTTACACTGTGCCTTATTAATATTATTCAGGTACATATGTAGAACCAATAAAAACTATTTACATTAGGAAGTGATATAAATTTCATAGATCTGTAGATAATTCTGTGAACTAAAGTGTATGTTTTTTCCATAAAAATTTTTTTGAAGATTAACAAGTTCTCAGAGATTACCTTTAATCTTAATTTTCCCCCCTACTTTCTGATCAGGGTCTTAATAAACATACTGCCATAATAACCAGGCAGTTAAAAAGATCCTTAAGAGAAGCAATCTTTTGCTTAGCTCTTTCATTGCCTAGAGATCGTCAGCTTGGAAATATTATTAAGGAATTAAGTACATAAAAGGGTGGACTGGTCATGCACACCTTTGTGCAGTGTGTGCGCAGTGGAAGTACAGTGGAAATGTAGATGAGGGAGTGAGAAAAATGTCTTGATATTAGCAATGGCTTTTCAGGGTTTTTGTTTGCGACCCATAGTAAAATAGATTTCACATTGCGTTAGGTATGTGTGTGTGAATTTATAAGAAATAAATTTTACATTTCAACAACTGTGTATGTAGTTTGTGTGTGTGTTTACTTGTAAATGAAACAGTTGGTCAAAAAAAACATTCCTAGCACATGCTATGCATTCTGATAATTTCTAATAACTTTTATTCTTTTAAAAATGGTGTTTTAGGCTAGGTGCAGTGGCTCACGCCCGTAATCCTAGAACTTTGGGAGTCCAAGGAGGGAGGATTGCTCGAGCTCAGGAATTTGAGACTAGACTGGGCAACATAGTGAGACCTCATCTCTACAAAAAATTTAAAAAATTAGCTGGGTATGGTGGTACATGGCCGTCTTAGCTACTCCGGTGGCTGAAGTGATAGTAGCACTTAAGCCAGCAGGTCAAGGCTGCAGTGAGCTGTGATTGTGCCCACTGCACTCTACCCTGGGTGACAGAGTGAGAGATCCTGTCTCAAAAAAAAGAAAGCTATTTTAATCCACTAAATTGGTTTCATATTCTGTATTTGCAGCAGTTGTAAGAAGCCACTCTGAAGCCTTGTAGGCAGAAGCCCTAAATTTATGTCATAGAAGGGTCTGCATTTTCTTTTCCCTGTCTGTTTTGCTGGTCTTATGTTTTGTCAACCAAGTCTCCCCTTCATACTCTTACTCATCCTCCTTCTCCTTCTCTTCTGCAAGTATAAAGTCCTTACCATGCCCCAGGTGATGTTATGTGCTTTGTGTCATTGCTCAGATTGCCTCCGCCTGGAGTGCCACTATCCATACCCACTTTTTTTTTTTTTTTTTTTTTGAGACAGAGTTTTGCTGTTGTCGCCCAGGCTGGAGTGCAGTGGCATGATCTTGGCTCACTGTAACCTCTGCCTCCCAGTTTCAGTCAATTCTCCTGGCTCAGCCTCCCGAGTAGCTGGGATTACAGGTGCCCACCACCATGTCTGGCTAATTTGTTGTATTTTTAGTAGAGCCAGGCCGGTCTCAAACTTCCTGACCTCAGGTGATCCACCCGCCGGGGGCTCCCAAAGTGCAGGGATTACAGGTGTGAGCCACCACATCTGGCCAATCTCCATATCCTTTTGCTTAGAAAATGCTTATTTTTGGCTGGGCGCGGTGGCTCAAGCCTGTAATCCCAGCACTTTGGGAGACCGAGACGGGCGGATCACGAGGTCAGGAGATCGAGACCATCCTGGCTAACACGGTGAAACCCCGTCTCTACTAAAAATACAAAGAACTAGCCGGGCGAGGTGGCGGGTGCCTGTAGTCCCAGCTACTCGAGAGGCTGAGGCAGGAGAATGGCATAAACCTGGGAGGCGGAGCTTGCAGTGAGCTGAGATCCGGCCACTGCACTCCAGCCTGGGCGACAGAGCGAGACTCCGTCTCAAAAAAAAAAAAAAAACTTATTTTTGTTTTAAGACTCTGATTGAGGTCACCTTGTTGATGAAGGTTTTCTGTGGATACCAATCTCCCCCTTTCCCCCCATTCAGTAGAATTGACTCTTGACTGCTTTTTCCTTTGAGGAGTGGTATAAATTCTTAGCTCTCCTTTAATCTTTAGTGGAGATAATTGTTTACCTTGTCTCCCCCTCCCTACTAGACTATGTAATCTCAAGTGCAGGGGCTATTTTATTCTGTCGTTAGAGCTTGGTGTTCTGTATGTGATTTGTGGTAGGTGTTCAGTGCTGAGTGATCAAGATATGCTTTTAGCAGAAAAAAGCCTCTTTCCTCTAAGAGAAAACAATTAATGAAACATTTTCTCTTTAAGGAGAGAGGAAGATGGGGCTGGTGATAATTTAAGGAATAAAGAAGGAGGGAGACAAAATGCCTTTCAGGACTCCTTACTGGCCTTTTAGCCTACTCTTAACTTTCTCACTCCAGCAGCTCTTTGTCATTGGCCTCCCCTCAGCTCCACTCCCCTCATCATCTAACTTCTTGGAACCTTTTTAATTTGACATGGCTCCTACCAGGTTAGCACTAAACCCTGAAGTCTGGGGAGCCCATAACCCTCTTGCCATGGCTGTGAAAGTTGGGCACATACATATATGACATTAGCAGTTATTTCTGAATGTGTTTTCCTATAGAATCATTATTATAAATGGATTGTTTTATATTGCCATTAATATACTTAATGTACATTATGGGTTAATTTTGCTTTTGTGGCCTGTCCTACAAACGTTTCCACATTTATAACATTAAGAACATGTGTACTGGGTTCCAAATAATTAACTTCCAGAGTTTTTATGGCATAACAGTTTTCTACATTGGGTGACTTAGAATTGAGGTAGTCCCAGCAGTGTGGATTTTACTCTATAGTTGTAGCTTTACACACACACACACACACACACATACTACACACACCCCTGTAAATATTATTTTAAAATAATTGAACCATTTTTCCCTGCAGTTTTCTTTGATACAATTAGAAGCTTCAACCACAAGAGTAATTGTAATTGTTTGAGAAGTACTGTGTCAGCTTATAAATAACTGTGAGAATGGCATGGATTAAAATTTAATTCTCTTTGGATGTCATTTGAGATCATTTGTTCTCTCTGATGAGATGTTATCTTAATTCTACAGTGTCTACTAGAGCATTTAAGTGATAAAATAAATATAAGTATTCATGGATACTTGTAATTTTACAGACGCATTATTTTTAGGTACTTTTTGTATTTCTGACAGATTTTTGTACAGGAGTTTGTGTCAAATATATTTTACTGAAACAATAGCTATTAATATAATCCTCTGGTTATATCTGATTGAATGTTACTTTTTAATTTTTAATTTTTTTTTTTGAGATGGAATTTCACTCTTGTCATCCAGGCTGGAGTGCAATGGCATGATCTCGGCTCACTGCAACCTCCAACTCCCGGGTTCAAGGGATTCTCCT
>NW_012115300.1:249441-268325 GCF_000951035.1 Colobus angolensis palliatus | reverse complement strand
ACTTGTCTAACTTTTAAATTTTCACAACCTCAGTATTTGCTGCCTCTTGCAGCTGGTTTCCTTGGTGATGCCAGATGGCAGCAATGTTAATGTGTGGGTGTTAACTATTCTCATAAGATAGTAGCCCATCCCTACTGAAGGCCCTTTTCTGAAACCACATTATTAACACAGCTTTGATTGTTGAATTTAGAATATAAGGTTTCCAACTGCAGTGGTTCTGTCACTTAGTACTTTCATCTGAGGCATGCCACCATACCACTGTCCTCTGCTGAATGACACACTGTAACACAAAGCTACCACTATAGTTGTAACTTTGTGTTATACACGCGCACACACACACATGCACACATACACAGGGTCTCACATGCATATTTCTAAAGTTATTTTCTTCTTTCTATTATGGTAATAATGTGAAGATTAAATGATTGATGCCTGTAGAGAGTGTTCTGAAGTATGTGTTGAAGGTTCTACTGAAACAGAGGCATGTTAAGTCTTTTTTTTTTTTTTTTAATGGAGGAAGTGGGGACAATGATGAGGATATTTCACTCCCACCCCACTATGTGTTGTCTTTTAATAGTGCCCCAACAATGTAGCAACATTTGTTACCTACTTTTAGGTCTAAGTTTTTTTTTTTTTTGAGACAGTCTCGCTCTGTCACCCAGATTGGAGTGTAGTGGCATGATCTCAGCTCACTGCAACCTTCGCCTCCCAGGTTCCAGCAATTCTTCTGCCTCAGTCTCCTGAGTAGCTGTGACTACACGTGTGCACCACCATTCCAGCTAATTTTTGTATTTTTAGTGAGATGGGGTTCACTATGTTGGCCAGGTTGGTCTCAAACTCCTGGCCTCAGATGATCTGCCTGCCTCGGGCTCCCAAAGTGCTGGAATTATAGATGTGAGCCACTGCACCGAGCTATAGCTCTGAGTTTTCTATGTGAAGGGTTTTATATGTAGAAATTAGCATGTTAATTTTGCTGTTTTACTTGACTGTTGGTTATTGTCACAAGAATAGGAAAATTGGGCATGTGAAGTCAGTAATTAAAAGGAAAATAATAGCATTTCCCCCTGCTGATTTTGAGCTACTATGACTTTCATGGCACATAATGTTCTTCGTGAATTATTGTCTATTAGATTTTGAGAATAATAAAGTATAGAACATAAAATTGGAAAGAAACCGGGCGCAGTGGCTCACTCCTGTAATCCCAGCACTTTGGGAAGCTGAGGCGGGTGGATCACCTGAGGTCAGGACTTTGAGACCAGCCTGGCAAACATGGTGAAACCCTGTCTCTACTAAAAGTACAAAAATTAGTTGAGCATGGTGGTGGGCGCCAGTAATCCCAGCTACTCGGGGGGCCGAGGCAGGAGACTCCCTTGAACCCAGGAGGCAGACATAGCAGTGAGCCAAGATCACGCCATTGCATTACAGCCTGGGTGACAAGAGTGAAACTCCGTCTCTAAATAATAAATAAATACAATTGGAAAGAATTCTAAAAGTTGCCTTAGTCTCTTTTTCAGTAGTGCAATGTCGTCTACAACAACATATATTTGGAATTGATTGACTTCTGTACTGAAGTTGTTTGTGGGTTCCTTTTTTCTTTTAGCGAGCCAGAGCTGTAATGATTAAGCAGGATCTTAAATGCTGAGACAACTCTCTAGTCAGATATCTAAATTTAATAGTGAAGTCATACCTAATCTTCTTTAGAAACGTTTACATATATTTGTTATATATTTATTTATTAAAACAGTATTTATAAAGAAACTAATTGTTTATTCAAATATTTTGCTATATGTCTTAGGTTAAATTGTTTCAACATTTTAATATTCTTTTGGGTATAGTTAAATCTGTTAATAATTAGGCATAAAAGGTAAACAGTTTACATAAAGAGTTGCATGTAAATAGCCAAGCCAAGTAATCCTAGGACTGACTACTAGGAAAGGAAAGGAAGAAGGAATTATTTGGTAGAGCAGGAGGCTATTTGAGAGGCCCTCGTGAACATCCGTAGGTCATACCTTTAGGGAGATGTAGGCAGTTGGGACTTAGCATTTCACATTCTGGCAAAACAAGGGTTGCAAATATTTTCCTCTCCCTCTCTCTTTTTCTGTGTCTTCTTGAAAATGGAATGGCCTGTGTGGCATGATTTCAGAGGAATACCCTCCTGTCCAAATTCTTACTGTCATCAGCAGATATTTCATCAGCTGGAGATTTATTTGATTTAATAAACACACATCCCTGAAAAGGTAGGTGGCGAGTGTGGAAGGAGTAAAGATAGGAGAGCAAGTAGTAATTCCCATGTCTGTGTAGGCTTATATGATTAGCGTTCACAGGGGAAGTGTACTGTAGGATTAGGAGTTTTTACTTAGAGGAAGCAGTGACAACATCATGCAACCAGGTATTTCAGAGGAAAGTGAGAGAGATGGGGAGTGGTTCAACAGAGTGCGTTGGATAAAGAAAAACGAACATGTAGACCAGGCTCCAGGGCACAAGGATGGAAGAAGATTAGGGATATAGAAAGGTAGGTGACCTCATACCCAAACCAGATATATTAATACCTCTGCTGCCTAACCCTCTCTATATCCTTCCTCAATTCAAAGGAAAGCTGCCATTCAGCTGTTAGGAGCCTCCACCCACTTCTTACTCTCTTTTATTCTGCCCTAAGTGGCACTAGAAAGCAATGAGGTGACTGAGGCAGGAGAATCGCTTGAACCCAGGAGGCGGAGGTTGCAGTGAGCTGAGATCGTGCCACTGCTCTCCAGCCTGGGCGACAGAGTGAGAGTTCATCTCAAAAAAAAAAAAAAAGCAGTGAGGTGAAAGTGAATTGGCTGCATTAAATGAGTATAGATGCATGGGCAGTCTGTGGAGGTAGGTATATGGCAAGAGGCTCTTGTTTGACAGCATTGGTTAGGTGTTGAATAGTGTGTTCAACACCTAACATACATGCAGTGTAGGCACATGAGCAATTTCAGTGAGGGACCAAACAAATAAATCAGGCAGCATCTTGCCCCCAAGGATCTGATATAGTAGACAAAACCAGATACGTAAAATTATCATAACACTGGCAGTGTGTGGTAAGAGCCATAAGGAAATTACAAAGAAGATAGTAGTTCTAGTGGTGGTGGTGAGAATGGGGAAGTGTCATTTGTGAGGTAACTTTTGTACTGACCTTAAAGAATAGATAGATTTTTCACACCTAGAAATGTAGAGGATATTCTACACGGAAACTGATAGATGAATGATACCTGTATTTAATAAATAGTTCAGTCTGCCTATAAGTTAGTATTAAGGTGAATTGTGGAAAATTATATGAAAAGGTCATGAAAGTAGGTTTATTAAGAGCCCTGATCAGACGTGAATATGGATGTTGATAGAGACCCAGTGATGATTTTATGGGGAGAGAGATTTGATGAGGCCTCTACTTTAGTTAATGTGCTGAGAAGTCTGGATTAGAGAGGAGAGAGACTGAGGCAATAGGTAAATAAGAGGCTACCATGATCACAAAAGAGGTAATGAGAACTAAACTGGTATTGGAGCGGTAGAAATGGAAAGAAAGGAGATACATTGAGAGATTCAGATTATGCTTTGAGTACCTGCCATGAACTGTCACTATGCTATACTTTCTTATATGGCATAAAGATTTGGAAACTGGTTTAGAATAAGGAGGGAGAGAGAAGATGATTTTAGTGTTGACTAAGGTTTACAATTTCAGTGACAGAGAAAATGGTGGTTCTAATAACAGAAACAAGGTGGTTGAGAAGAGGAATGGTTTTTGTCTACTCTAGCATGGGATAGAAATGGAGCTCAGGAGATTGAAGGACTTGGAGAATAGATTGGGAGTCAACCCTGACACTTCAGTAGAGCAGATGTCACAGGAACAAGATTTATCTGTTCAAACTCAGCTATTAATTAGCTTCATATTCTCAGTTAAGACATACATAATTTATCCAGGATTATTCTTACGTGAGTTGTGAGGGACTCCCTGAATGATTTGATGGTCTGTTCCCATTCTAAAGTTTTATCTTCTGTGTTTTATCTGTGAAATTCTGAGTATCAGATTGGATTAGTGTCATCACTTTGTTGTGTCAGAAGTGTATTAAGATCAGAGCTATCTATTATAATACTTTTTTCCCTCTTGAATTGTACTTTTTAATCAACCTTCATTAACGAGTACTCACTTGGTACTCACTAGGTTTACTCCTTTAGTTTAAAATTCATTACTTAAAAATATCACTGTAACACATGTAAACTGGATCGCTTTTAAATCAGCTTCTAAGGTTTACATCAGCCTGGGTTTTAAAAAAGATGGAGTTAAATGTAACCTAACAATTGATTTTTAGGATAAGTCAAAGTGATTCAGATTAAGATAGTATTGTTTTACTTTGTTTTCTTCAACTCTCTAATGATATGTAAATTTTCTGTCTTAGGTTCACTAATGTATTTAAATGAAGCCACACTGCTCCATAATATCAAAGTTCGATATAGTAAAGACAGAATTTATGTAAGTATTTTCCTATGGTGTCAGTTTTTGTGGAGATAATTATTTCAAGTGGTACTCTTTGATTTTGTCACACTTGAAATTTTCTAACAGAAAATCATGCTTGATCTGACTGTCTTGAATAGAGTATGAGCTTAGTGAGGACAAATATTTTTTTCTAATTTACAACTTGAACTCTGGGGGTTAAAACATGCCTGGTACATAGAAGGCACTTATTTAATCAGTGTTCGTGGAAAGCAATTATGAATTCAGAGTGTTGTTTAGTGTCTTTTGGACTTAAAAATGTCCAGTTTGAGTATTTTTGAAAACACCATAATGGTTTTTGGTTTTGATTTTTTACTTTTGGTATGTCTGTAGATATGTTTGATTCACTTTCCACGTTGTTTGGAAGACAATGTAAAGCAGCCTGTAAGGAATGTATATTGAAATTAAAAATTTGAATGAGGAAAAAAATGTTAATTAGAATAGAAGATAGTATCTGAGGAAATATTAAGAACACAGGAATGCTGACCATAGAACCTAAATATTTAGTTGCTGAATTTCATTAGACCCTAGATACTCTACCTTGAAAGTCCAGAATATTCAAAAATGAAAGAAAATGCTTTCAGTGTAAATAGTCAGGGCTTCCATCAAATCATTCAGATGGATACTTCACCTAGTATGTTTTAATTATAATTATTCTTTGGGCATGCATGAGACTTTATTACAATATGACCTAACCATATAGTCCTTTGGTGGCTGGAGATAAATTACCCCATTGTAGTTCTCCTGTTATAAAGATGGGGCTCTTCATTATTTTTGAACGAAGAAAACACATGGCTTCTTTGACACTTACTAGATCAAATGACAGTCTTAATCTTTTATATCACTATCAATTTGCCTAATTGTACTTACTTAATTCTGACTAAATTACATTTAGTCTCTGCCATCTGTCCAAGTAGTGACAGCTGGGAAATAGGACTTATTTATTCTATTCCAAAAGAGCGTACTTGCCATCTTCTAGTTATATATAGTTTTAAGACTTTACTTTTCTCCCTGATTTTTTTCAAAATCAACTAAATAAAGAACATATTTAAGTTTAAATGTGGCTATTCTTGATTAGAAATATATTTAGAGGCAAAATTTGCTCAATCAACTGACTCATGTTGAACATCTAATATGTGCTAAATTCCAAAATTAAAAGCAAGCTTAAGTTGCTCATTAAACATTTAACTCATAAATGTTCTAGGTAATGGTTAGCATATATTGTGTGGAAGAAATCTGGAACCAAATGGTCACCACAGAGCTAAATCAATCCTTGGCATTCAGTGATAGGGATGGGCCTAGAAGGTGCTACAAGCTGTATTAAACTCCTCAGTAGCAGGGTGAATACACTAGGTAAGGAATACAAATGACCAAAACTTAGGTGTGGGAGTAGATTTCATAAGTAGAGTCGACAGAAGAAGGCTGAATGAGATAGAAGCTAGAGACTCAGATTTCTGTCTGTGGTGACTTGGTGGTGATGCCATGTCCCTGGGGAAGAACACGGAAGGAGAATACTTCCTTTGAGGCAGAGGTAGGTGGGAAGAGATAATTTCGAGTTTGGATATGCTGAACTTGAGGTGCCTGTGGGTTGGTAAGATACAAATATTTATTAAGAATTGGAGAAATATGGGTCCTATAAAGATCAGGGAATACTCGGAATATTTAGGACTGATTTGGGAGTCTTAGTTATATAGATAATTGAGATTTTTTGTATTTTATTTCTTCTATGAGCTTTGTTTATCTTTAAATGAAAATAGTAATTGGAAAATTTTATGTTTATGCTTTTCATATTTAGACATATGTCGCCAACATTCTGATTGCAGTGAATCCATACTTTGACATACCTAAAATATATTCTTCAGAAACAATAAAGTCATATCAAGGAAAATCTCTTGGGACAAGACCACCTCATGTCTTTGCAATTGGTAAGTGATTTTAATTGTATTTTAATTCTTGTCTTTCTTTATATTGTACAGATTTACTCAGTTTTTCTTTTAGATTAATAAAAGATACCATAAATTGAACATATGTTTTGGAGGAACTGTATACTTCTTGGATATCTCAACATTGTTAGGAGCAAGTATTTTACAGAGTGGGGAAGAACACTTTTGCAGTCAACTAATGAGGCAGGCATACCGTACATCATTATCTGTGTTAAATGCCTGTGTCCTGTAAGGGATGTCTGCCCAGTTGAAAGTAGGATGTAATAAAACTGACCTAATGGTACTTTTAGGCTCTTTAATACCATCAGCTCCATCTTAAAAGTGTCCTCCTTCACAGTTTCGAGGTCCTGGCCTTCATTTCTTACCCAGCTCATGCCTTGTGAGTGTGTTACTTGGACTAGATTTGAGCTATAAGAACAGACTTCTGGGCATCATCTTGCATCAGGGGTTTATGAAATTAAAGGATTAAAAGTAGTATATGCTCCATACTGCTGGAGAACCTGTATGGGAAGACAGTAGTGTCTCTTTGCCTTTCTCAGCTTCTCTTTTATTTTGAAGTCCTCCAGATCTGAGGCATAGCGGGTGGAGGTTTTTGATCAGAATGAGCAGTTACCCCTCTTCCCACCAAATACGGAAGTGTTAGCTAACCCTTTGCATTCAGACATAAAGCAGCTAAGTGACATGTGTTGGAACTTGTTCATAGTGCAGCCTGTTTCTCTTTGGGCTTTCTCTTTATGCTTGACCTAACCAGACTTCACTTTCAGATTTGGTTGACCTGTGTGCTGTCTGCTACTAAGTAGGGTAAATATGGCTGACGTAATTACTCTACCAGGGCAACAGCAGATTTACTTTTGGCTGAAAGAAGCTATGACAGGCATCGTGTGTTCAGCCTGCAAAATCCCTTAGAACCTGAATATGTGCAAACTTATCACTGGAGAAAAGTTACATGTTTAAAATGTAAATCAATGAGCTTTTATTTTTAGCTTTTTACTACTAAAAAACAAGTGTTTGGAATGATTCTTTAAAAACATGTGGAGGATGGGTGTGGTGGCTCATGCGTGTAATCCAAGCACTTGGGAGGGCGGATCGCTTGAGCCCAGGAGGTCAATACCCACCTGGGCAAACATGCAAAACCTTGTCTCTATAAAAAAAAAGAAACAATTAGCCAGGCATGCGCTTGCCTGTAGTCCCAGCTACTCTGGAGGCAGTGGTGGGAGGATTGATTGACCTTAGGAGATCGAGGCTGCAGTGAGCTGAGATCGTGCCACCACGTTCAACCTGGGTGACAGAGAGAGACCATGTCTCAAAAAAAACCAAAAATGGGTGGGGGGTGGAACAGGGGAACATGTTGCTGATAAATTGGACAAAGGGATGTGTGTACTCTTGCATATGGTTTGCATTGGGATGTGTGTACTCTTGCATAAGGTTTGCATTCTCCCCTTAGAGTAAAAGCCATTTCTAAAGTCTTCTTGGCACATGTCTGAGGTGAGAGATAGTCTTATATAGCCAAATTGTGATGACCTAATTTTGAATTACAGTTGTCTTAATTTGAGACTGCTTTAACAGCATTAAATTGTTTCAACTTGTCTGTGTAGACTTGACATTTAATACAGTTTATAGCCTAAATTGTTGGAGTGTAATGAAGATAGTTAAAAATTATATATGTAAACAGTGGCAAATCTAGGAAACTTAAAGCTGTTAATTTTGCCTCGTTGTAAAATGTTGACAAATTCTACAAGATTCATAAATTTAATAGTTGTATTACAGGAAAAAAACCCCACAGATTTATTTTGCCATTATGTATTTTGTTTTCTCTAGCCAACTTTGTGGTTGCCAGATTTCTTAATTGGAAGCTCATTAATTCCTGCTTTTCGCTGGGGACTTCATTAGTTATGCGTAGTGACCATTTTCTAAATCCCTCTGCAGATCAGCTCTGGAATTGTGAAGAGATGAGCCATAGCCCATAATATCAAGACATTCTATCAGAAACTTAAGAGTTGTTTATTTGGATTTCATATTACTTAACTTTTAGGATAATAAGATACAACATTTACAGTAAATACTTCTAAAATGATTTGAACACTTTTGAATGACTTTATTTTAAAATTTCATTAACGTTGAACGTTTATGATTTCTTTAAGAGTAAGTGCTCCTAAAGTGAACTTTCTATTATTAACTTTATATTTAATATATTGCCCATCATTAATGTCTTATTTTGACCCTAGCTGATAAAGCCTTTCGAGACATGAAGGTGCTCAAGATGAGTCAGTCTATCATTGTATCTGGCGAATCAGGAGCTGGTAAAACAGAAAATACAAAATTTGTTCTAAGGTGAGTATTCAGCTAACTTGAAATATTTGAGCAGGTTGATCGTATTTTTCCCCCCTTGAGATAGGGTCTTACTGTGTCACCCAGGATGGAAAGCAGTGTCACCACCACAGCTCACTGTAGCCTTGACCTCCTGGGCTCAAGTGATTGTCCCACTTCATTCTCCTGAATAGCTGGGACTGCAGGCACATGCCATCATGCCCTGCTAATCTTTTAATTTTTTTGTAGAGATGAAGTCTTACTGTGGTGCCTAGGCTGGTTTCAAATTTCTGGGCTTGAGCAACCCTCCTGCCTTGGCCTCCCCAAATGATGGAATTATAGGCATGAGCCACCGTGCTCAGCCCAGGTTGACTTTTTTCTGGTAAAAAAAAACATATGTAAAAGTTGTCAACCATTTCTAAGTGTATAGCATAGTAGCATTAAGTATATTCACATTGTTGTGCAGCCAATCTGTACAGCCTCCAGAACTTTCATCTTGGAAAACTAAAACTTCACCGATTCAACAACAACTCCATTTATCCACTCATCTAGTAACCAGCATTCTACTTCCCAGTTTTTCTATAGCTATCTCTCATGTAAGTGAAATTACACAGTATTTGTCTTTCTGTGACCGGCCTATTTTATTTAGCTCAACTTAAGATTCATCCATGTTGTAGTATGTGTCAGAATTTCTTTCCTTTTATTTTTATTTTTTAGTATTTTGTATCCCATCCTTCCTTTTTAAGGCTGAATAATATTTTATTGTAGATATATGGTACATTTATTTATCCATGCATTTGTCAATGAATATTTAGGTGACTTCCACCTCTTGGCTATTGTGAATAGTGCTGTTGTGAACTATTCTGTTCAAATAGTTCTTTGAGAACTATAGGCTGTGCAAATATTTCTTTGAGAATTTGAACTGGTTGACTTTTAATACCTTTGCATACTTCATGACATAGTTTGGAATGGTGGGCTCTACCCCTTTTAAGATACAGACACCTTATATGGAAGCTAATCTATAGATGACTGAAAGCCTGCTCTGACATGTTATTCACATGAGGATCTTGGAGGAGACCAGTACTGGTTAGACAAAGGGTGATCTAGAAATGTTCCTTAAGAATCTAACATTTACGTTCTGTCTATATTTCTGTTAGCATGGTTAAAACCATTTTTTACCTTAAACTTACGATAATTGGCCTCCTTATTTCTGTTTCCCTATAGCCTGCCTCTGAACATGTTCCCTTTGCTGCCATTAACTTAAACTCTCTGCATTGTGTTTTTTTGTTTGTTTGGTTTGGTTTGTTTTTTGAAAACAGGGACTTGCTTTGTTGCCCCATCACCCAGGCTGTAGGGCAGTGGTGCGATCATACCTCACTGCAGCCTCGACCTCCTCCAAGCCAAGTGATCCTCCTACCTCAGCCTCCCAAGTAACTGGGACCACAGGCATGTGCCACCATGCCTGGCTAATTATTTTTTTGTAGAGACAGGGTTATGCTATGTTGTCCAGGCTGGTCTCCAACTCCTGCACTCAAGTGACCCTCCCACTTTGACCTCCTAAAGTGCTGGGATTACAGGCATGAGCCACCATGCCTGGCCTTACACTTTGTTTAGAATTATAGCGTTTTAAAAATGGAAGGAATCGTAACACTCATTGTAGTATAGTTCTTTTAATTTACATACCCACGAGGTTAGATCTAGTGGTTCAACTACTGCTAGGAGCAGCATACTCACCAGTGTTACTCCCACAGAATTACAGTTCTTAGTTGATTGCTGCATAGTGGTACTATGAAATTTTGCTATTCATTATGTAACTATGTATGCTGTTCAGAGTTATCTATATAAAATCAATTGAAGAGTTTAACAGCTATTTTATACACACACATACACACACACACACACACATAATTCTGGTTAAATGAATGCTTCCCAATATTCTTGGATTCTAAGTGTTTCAATTTCTCTTTCTTTCTTTCCTGTATGTAATAGTCTATATGAGTCTATGGTTGATATATGAAAATGAACAAAAAGTTAAGGAATTATAAACTAATAATATGAACTTATATTTTAAATTAAGGATTGCTTTTTGTTTTGAAATGTGCCAGGCAAATAGTTATTTGTCTGTGTTTCATATTTCAGTGAAACAACATGAAGAGTGATAACTTCCCAGTTCTTCAGAGGCAGATTGCCTTGTTTTCTGTAGCCAAAGATTGAATTAATAGGCTCTCACAAAAGGCTTTGAAATCTCCTGTAGTTGATGAATATAATATATTTAAAATCAAATAGTTGGATAAAATCAGAATATTCCCAAAACAATTTTAAAAATAATGTGTTAGATTAGATGTTAAATGTAATAGATTAGATGTTAAATGCAATACAAATAGAATTTATTTTTCATTTTTATAATTTCAGCATTTAGATTCATGCCATACATGTGCAGGTTTGTTATGAATATATTTTGTGACATAGACGTTTGGGTTGTGAGTGATCTCATCATTGAGGTAATGAGCATAGTACCACCAAATAGAATTTTTTTTTTTTTTTTTTGAGACGGAGTCTCACGCCGTCACCCAGGCTGGAGTGCAGTGGTGCAGTCTCGGCTCACTGCAACCTCTGCCTCCCAGGTTCAAGCGATTCTCCTGCCCCAGCCTCCCGAGTAGCTGGAATGACAAGCGTATGCCACCATGCCTGGCTAATTTTGTATTTTAGTAGAGAAGGGGTTTCATCATGTGGGCCAGGCTGGTCTCGAACTCCTGACTTCAGGTGATCCACCTGCCTTGACCTCCCAAAATGCTGAGATTGTAGGCATGAGCCACTGCACCTGGCCCCAAATAGAATTTTAAATACATTTAAAAAGCTGTCGCAGAATAGTTGCATTTAAGTACACATTTGTTATAGTGATGATCTAGGTTTCAGTTTTATATGTACTAAATAATATAATTATAAATAATTGTGTACCATATTATTGTCATCAACATTTTTTATCCTATATTTTAAACAGATACCTGACTGAATCCTATGGAACAGGTCAAGATATTGATGATAGAATTGTTGAAGGTATTGCTAATTTTTCTGTTGTTATGCATGTACTGAAATTAAGTTACAAGACTTCTTTCGGTGGTCTGGAATGTTCTTCTCTCAGAGATGCAAAAGACTCTCTTATCTCCTACAAATCATTGCTCATATAGCATCTTGTTATTTACCTAATATCAATTGTTTTTGCCCCCACCCCCACCTCATGAAAACACTAAGAAGGCAGGGATTTTTGTTTCATATTGCAAAACCCTAGAATGGTAACTAATAAAGAGCATAAATATCTGCTGAATGAATGAAAGAAATACAGGAATGTCTTTAGCTTCCTGTTTGTTTTGTGGAGCTTGTTTTGTGTAAAGGGAAGAGGAAGAAGGGTTAATTGGCATTAGGTGCTTTTTTAGGGAAGTCATTTTTTAAGAAAGGCAGTAGTGTGTAAATTGATTTCCTTAAGCTATCCATGATTATATACCTCCTTAGAAAATCTTCCTGTAGCTCAGTTTGGAGACTACTGGCCTAGACTACCATTATGTTGAATCTCCTGCATGATGCCCTCCTGCATCATAGACTCCTGCTTCGTCTCTTCACTTAGATTCTTACTTCTCCTTAATCCAGTCTCTGTATGGAAGTTGGAATAATTTCTTTTTCTTTTCTTTTTTTTTTTTGAGGCAGAGTCTCACCTGTCACCCAGGCTGGAGTATAGTGGCTTGATCCCGGCTCACTACAACCTCTGCCTCTTGGGTTCAAGCGATTCTCCTGCCTTAGCCTCCCGAGTAGCTGGGCTTACAGGCGCCCACCACCACGCCTGGCTAATTTTCGTATTTTTAGTAGAGACGGGGTTTCACCATGTTGGCCAGACTGGTCTTGAACTCTTGACCTCAGGTGATCCGCCCGCCTCAGCCTCCCAGAGTGCTGGGATTATGGGGGTGAGCCACCACGCCTGGCTGGAACAATTTCTTTTGCTTTAAATCATCTGATGGCTTCATATTGCTCTCAACATCATGCGCCAGATGTGTAACATCACCCACAGTGCTCTGTGTGATCTGGCCCCTGCCTCTTCTGATCTCACCTAGAGTCATGTTTCTTCTAACTCCTTATGCTTTAATCACATTGGCCTCCTTGTAGTTCTTTGAGCTGTCTTAAACAGGCTTCTCTGAACACTCTTTCTCCTTCTCCCTGCCTTACTTTCCCCTACTATGTACTCAGTAAGCATTTTTTAATAATGATGGTCATAATAACATATATGGGATGTATTAGGCTTTATCTTGTTTAAAAATCTGTTATCTAATTTAAATCTTCACAGAATGAATTAGAAACTATTTTATTCCTACTTTAAAGATGATAATATTTAAATATGCTGAAACTCATATAGCTCATCAGTTGTGAAATTTGAGTATAAACCTAGACATCTTAACTGCATGCCATAGTAAATGCATATTTTAACACTCTCTTGGCCATTTTTGTTTTTAAAGTAGAGACAGCATCTCACTATGTTGCCCAGGCTGCTCTCAAACTCCTGGGCTCAAGCAGTCCTCTTGCCTCAGCCTTATAAGTAGTTGGGACTCTACGAGTGCAACACACATGCTCTTGACATTTTAAAGAAAAATGTTAGTTGAACAAAAACTTATTGGGGCCTTGTATGTTCATGCATTTTGCTAGATCATAGCAAATGATATGTGCATTTTTCACAGTGATGTAAAATCTGCATGTAGATCAATCTAAATAGAACTCTAATAAACATTTTTAAAGTTGAGCATCAATAAAGTTTTTTTTAATATAAAGAATTTTCTAGTTTCATTTACAGTTTATGTGATGGTGTAACATACTCAAATATGTACTTATCTCATAAGTAATGCTTTATTCACAGTAAAGTACCTTACTTTAGCGAGGGAGTCATTCTTAAAAACTGAATAAATTAATAAAAAAGAACAGATTATGGGCTACCTCAGTAAAAGACTAATTAGTATTGTGATTTGCTCACTTGAGGAGCACACTCACTTGACAATTGGATATAAGCCCACTTTCTTCCACAGTAATGTGCTGTACAGTATGTAGTATGTTATAGTGGAGATAAGTTATTCCAAATGCTCCAAGTGTTATTCCAAATGCTTCTATAGCTTCCTTTTTTTTTTTTTTTTTGAGACTGAGTCTCACTCTGTCGCCCAGGCTGGAGTGCAGTGGTGTGATCTTGGCTCACTGCAACCTCTGTCTCCCGAGTTCAAGTGATACCCCTGCTTCAGCCTCCTAAGTAGCTTGGATTATAGGTGTGTGCCATTATGCCTGGCTGATTTTTGTATTTTTTAATAGAGTTGGGGTTTCACCATGTTGGCTAGGCTGGTCTTGAACTCCTGACCTCAGGTGATCCACTTGTCTCAGCCTCCGAAAGTGCTGGGATTATGGGTGTAAACCACTGTGCCCAGCTCTATAGCCTCTTAATGGATAATAGTAAGTGTAACTAGAAGGGCATAGAGTCTTTTGATGCCATCCTTAGTAGAAGTTTAGTTGCTGGTTTTGGAATGAGTATATTATTAGTAGCATTAATATGATTTTCTGTTGGAGAGGTTCTTATCCTATTGGGATATTTTACTTGTATTAAGTTCTTCAGCAAAAACTAGTAGATTACCAATAAGGGAGTGGGGGAGACCTGTAATTGAGTCCTCTTTTTGTCAATAGACAGTTATGTGGCCTTTGAAGAGTGAGTTGACCACATTTATTTTGTTTTGTTTTGTTTTGTTTTTTGTTTTTTTTTTTTTTGAGATGAAGTCTCACTCTTTCACCCAGGCTGGAGTGCAGTGGCATGATCTTGGCTCACCTCAACCTCCATCTCCTGGGTTCAAGTGATTCTCCTGCCTCAGGCTCCTGAGTAGCTGGGACTACAGGTGACTGCCACCACGCCTGGCTAATTTTTGTATTTTTATTAGCGACGGGGTTTCACCATGTTGGTTAGGCTGGTCTGAAACTCCTGACCTCATGATCCGTCCACCTTGGCCTCCCAAAGTGCTGGGATTGCAGGTGTGAGCCACTGCGCCCCGACTGACCATGTTAGCTTCAGTTTTTTCTCCCATCTGAAACACGAGGGATATATTCTAATATTTTTTAGTTTTAATGTTTTCTTTCTTATTTTGCCATGTGAAATGGCTGGAGAATGATCTTTAAAAGAGTTTAGAGACTAGTTAAGCATTCTACTATGGATAGAATAGGAGAAATTGACTTGAAAAGGTTTCATAAGAAATATGGCTTCATGTTTATTTTTTATTTTATTTATTTATTTATTTGAGACGGAGTCTTGCTCTGTCGCTCAGGCTTGAGTGCAGTGGAGTGATCTCGGCTCACTGCAACCTTCGCCTCCCGGGTTCACGCCATTCTCCTGCCTCAGCCTCCCAAGTATCGGGGACTACAGGCACCTGCCACCATGCCCGGCTAATTTTTTATATTTTTAGTAGAGATGGAGTTTCACCATGTTAGCCAGGATGGTGTCGATCTTCTGACCTTGAGATCTGCCTGCCTCGGCCTCCCAAAGTGCTGGGATTACAGGCATGAGCCACTGCGCCCGGCCAGCTTCGTGTTTATTATAGGAAGAACATGCTTCATAAAAAACATTTTAACACTAAACATTATGAAGTACTTTAAGTTTGTTGACGGAGAATATGTGTGTAAGATTTAACACTAATTTGGTATGTGTATGATTGAGACTTAGGTGAGTATAAGAGTAGACTCTAATAACTCTTATCCAGTCATGATATGTGGATAGGTGATTATAAAATAACAGTGAAAATGTTATATTTGTTCATTAGGATTTTAAAACCTTTTATTCTGAGAACCTTTCTTAGGTAATTCTGTAAACTCTTAATATGTTAAATTTCACTGGATATACATGTAAAAATGTTAAATATGGAGACTATTAATATGTAAAATGTTTTAGATGTTTTAGAAAAGTAACTCAAATAATACAACCCTTGCCTATATTTTCTCACAAGAGGTTTGCTGTTTTATCTAATTACTTTTCTGGGCCTGATATACTTGATAAAACAGTAAAATTCTTAGGGAAAAAATTTGAAAGTCGAGTTGTACATTTTGTAACATAGTGGCTTAAACATTTAGTCGTATAACATTTACATTTTCTTTTTATATTTTTGAGAAATTTTTCCATCTCCTGGACTTGAATAGTGCCTGAGCATAGTGGGTAGTCAATAAATATTTGTGGAATTTGGCATTACTTGTGAATTCCTTCATGTTGGTTTTTTTTTTTTTGAGATGGAGTCTTGCTCTTGTCGCCCAGGCTGGAGTGTAATGGTGTGACCTCGGCTCACTGCAACCTCTGCCTCCCAGGTTCAAGCAATTCTCCTGCCTTAGTCTTCCAAGTAACTGGGATTACAGGCGTGTGCCACCATGCCCGGCTAATTTTTGTATTTTTTAGTAGAGATGGGGTTTCATCCTCTTGGCCAGGCTGGTCTCGAACTCCTAACCTCGTGATCCACCTGCCTTGGCCTCCCAAAGTGCTGGGATTACAGGTGTGAGCCACTGCGCCTGGCTCATGTTAATATTTTTTAGTGCATTTTTTTCTAGACATATATATTAACAAATGGAGATATACTATGCATATTTTGTTTTGTTCCGTCATGCTAATTTTTTGATTGATTTTTTTTTTTGTTTCTCAATAGCTAACCCACTCCTAGAAGCCTTTGGAAATGCAAAGACCGTTCGCAACAATAATAGCAGTCGATTTGGGAAATTTGTAGAAATACATTTTAATGAAAAGGTAAGTGAGAGTAAGCTTTGGAATGATATTTTTGGGGAGTGTTTGTAAAAATGCAAGGGTCAGTTGGTGCTGTACTTGCACTTAATGGTAAATCCCTTTAAGTTTCATTGTTACTTTAGATGGTTGCAGGAATATACGTGTCCACTACGACCATCTAAAAGCTCCTTTCACAATTTAAAGTCCAGATACTGATTTTGACTTCAGCATTGAGTATTACTGTATAGCTAGTCGTGTAAGATATTCTAGCACCTGTGTTGAGGTACAGTGCAGGATCAGTTGTGATTCTTCATTGGCTCAAAACTTATAGCAGGATTTGGGTAGAGACTTAAATGAGGATATTTAAAATGGTGACCATTATAAATACTCTATGCTTACGTTTAGTTGTTTCTTCCCCTTTATTTGATGAATATTATAACCTCCTTGATAGACAATTGTGTATTAGAAAAGGTAAATAATTTAACATTGGTAAATTATACTTTAAGACTTTAAATGCAAAAACATATTTTCTCTGTGTTTTGTTTTTTAGAGCTCAGTTGTTGGAGGATTTGTTTCACATTATCTCCTAGAGAAATCTAGGATCTGTGTTCAAGGCAAAGAGGAAAGAAATTATCATATCTTTTATAGGTTGTGTGCTGGTGCTTCTGAAGATATTAGAGAAAAACTTCATTTGAGCTCACCAGATAATTTTCGGGTAGGTCAGAAGAAAAGAAATTTCATATAGCCAGGTGCAGTGGCTCATGGCTGTGATCCCAACACTTTGGGAGGCTGAGGCGGATGGATTGCTTGAGCCCAGGAGTTCAAGAGAAGCCTGGGCAATGTAGTGAGACCCTGTCTCAAAAAAAAATATACAAAAAATTAGCTTGGCATGGTGACACTCACCTGTAGTTCCAGTTACTCGGAGGCTGAGGTGGGAGGATCACCTGAGCCCAGGAGGTTGAGACTGCAGTGAGCCATGATTGTGCCACTGCACTCCAGCCTGGGCAACAGAGCGAGACCCTGTCTCAAAGAAAAACAATTTTTTGTACAATTTTTGAAAACAGAATTGCCATCAAGCCTAAAACTTATTTTAGTGGATTTTGAAATCTACTTGTTGTGTGTATGTAACTTACATTGGATCAAGTATAACATGTTAGAATGACCACTGTACTGAGAAGATCTCTATTAAGGTGTACTGCTGAATTTATAATATACTACTATATGAGGAGGCACATAATGGAATAGATAAAAGGATAGATGTTAAACCCTATATCAATTTAAACTCAATTAAAAATTTATAATAGCTCTGTAATACTAGCTTTAAAGTTACCTTTGACTTATCTGTAAAAATGTTTGAACACTGAATTAATATTAATAAAAGACACATGATTGTATTTCTTCACTTTAACAACAAATATTTATTGCTTGCCCATTGGGTGCCAGGCATTGGGCCAGGATTGAAAAGATAAATAATACCCAGTCCCTGCTCCTTACCCAGTCCCTGCTCCTGAGCAACTTAGAATGTGGTGGGAAGCGGGCGTGCACACACACACACACACACACACACACACACACCCAAAACTCACACCCCCGAGAATTACAAGCCAAGGGAGTAGAGTTTCTAGGAGCGCTGAGGATGGTTAACACAATTTTTAGATTCTCAGGTTAGAAAACAGTGTCCTTGTATGGAGTATGGGAATGTTGTTTATACAAAGGAATAGAATGTGAGTAAGGAATGTCTTTTGTATAGAGTTCCCCAGCTGATTCCGATAGTCTTTTTTGGTCAGAAACCCTCCATTTGAGAATCATAACACACATAATTATTGCTCTGTGTGTGTGTGTGTGTGTGTGTGTGTGTGTGTGTTTTTGCAGACAGCTTTTCTTTTACTTCAACCAATTTCTTTTATTGTGTATTTGCAAATTTTAGAAGTCTATTGTCTTAAAATGCTTTATAAATGTATCTGTATACTTCTAAAATGTCCAGTCTTTTCTAGAACTCTCCAAATTAATTGGAATTTGAAGTTAGTTGCCCACATTATTTTCATGAAAGTAAAGGAAGCATTTCTTTTTACTATGGTTTTAAAAAAAGGAATAAATTACTAGGAACTACATGAAATATAATAATGATGATATGGTTTTGTCAATACTTATTTGACAGTAAAGTGATGTGACTATTCTGGCCTTAATCTAGCATTTCTTCCTGCTTGGAGGCTTGGGAGCATAGTATTTTTGGGTTTCAGAATATACAGCCTTTCCTGGTACAATGGCAGGCATCCTGAAAGGGCAGCTGTTGAAATTTATCTGGTCAGAGGGTTTCCTGCTTTTGCAGTGTGAACCAGGAGGCCTGATTTCCTTT